>NC_074666.1:85431246-85441246 GCF_029448725.1 Salvelinus fontinalis | reverse complement strand
TCTCATTTGTATTGTCTTGCTCCTGTCTCTTTCCACTGCCTGTATGACTTCCTCTGACCTAGCCTCCACTCCCCCCCTTCTCTCGCCTCCTCTCTCTCACCTGCTTTCAAACACACAACTTGAACTTGGTGTCCATTATGTCTGGTGTCCATTATGCCTCTTTCTCTTTCACCCTCTTGCTTCTAACCTTCTCCCTCTTACCCCTCTCTCTTATTCTCTCTGTGCCTCTCTCCCATTTATGTTTCTATCACTCTCCCTCTCTCTCTCTCTCTCTCCCCCTCTCTCTCTATCTCTCTCTCTCACCCTCCATTTCTCTCACTCTCTTCCCCCCTTCCTCCATCTCTCTCTCTCCTTTCTCTCACCCCCCTACCCCCATGTACCTCTCTCTCTATGTGGTAGTGACTCAGTGCTCTAGTTGCAAGCTGGATTAGCTCTTGGCTTTGCTGTCGGCTGCTCCAGAAGCTCTGAGGTAGGTCACTCAGAATTGTCAGAATTACAGCTTCAGCCTCGGACAGCAGGGTAGTTCAAGAGAGAGGAATGGGTGGAGGGAGGGAGGGAGCTTTAAGCACTTCTCTGGTCTTCTGCTTGAGGAATTTTGGGAACAAGATGCACACTCTCCTCTCAAAGCAATATCCTTAGCTATTCTATTTACTCACTCCAAAGGTTTGCCAATGCTATTTTGCTAAAGCTATGCAGGTGTCATGTTCATCATGGCATGGCATAAATTCTGAAGCACATAGTTGGGAGAGGAACATTTCCCCTCCCCTCCCCAGCAGTAGATCATGGTTGTTGCCCCCAGAGAGAAAGCCCTCGCATGGGTCTGATGGTCAGCCCGGCTCCCTGTCGACTCCCAGGGTACACAGCTAATCAGATCACCCTGAGGAAACGTCAGGAAATGTCAGGTTCTGTGGGGTACTGTGGTAAATGTTAGAGTCCTCCATGTGAGACTGAAACGCTAGCGTGTCTGTCTCAAAGGCCATACCATCCAGCGTAGATCCATTATACTGTAGGAAGGGAGGGAGGGAAACAGATAGAGACAGACAGACAGAGATAGAGAATGACAGAGACAAGAGACAGTTGAATTACTGAAGCTGAAATGCTACATTATATAAAGAACATTTGTAATCTTTGAGTGTGTGTTTGTGTGTGTGTGTGTGTGTGTGTGTGTGTGTGTGTGTGTGTGTGTGTGTGTGTGTGTGTGTGTGTGTGTGTGTGTGTGTGTGTGTGTGTGTGTGTGTGTGTGTGTGTGTGTGTGTGTGTGTGTGTGTGTGTGTGTGTGTGTGTGTGTGTGTGTGCAGAATACTCAATACGATTCCCAGACATCAGTTAAAAACGCGTAAGCAGTCAAAACTAATCACCACTTCACACTAATCATTTCAACTTCTATCTGCTCGCCTGATTGATTGTGAGAGCTTTCATTTTGTGGAGGGAAGCATGGAGGTGAGGTGACTGCTGTACCCTGCTGTAGTAAGCCTCTGTGCAATTACTCATTTCTCCCACCTAGACAGAGTACTCTCCTCCATTTGGGAACAGACTGATAGATCAGAAGTAGGCTGCGATGGCAACAGGGCAGTTCAGGGACTGCTTTCTGTTTGACTCGGTAGCGTCAAGTATGATTTATATTGACCGTTCAACAAAAGACATCCAAGGAGAGAAGTGCTTTTGAGAAAGGACTATTTAGACTGACAAATGATGTATCTTGTTACACTATTTGCAGGGTGTGATATTAACTAAGGGTATGGTATTAACTAAGGGTGTGGTATTAACTAAGGGTGTGGTATTAACTAAGGGTATGGTATTAACTAACGGTGTGGTATTAAATTAGGGTATGGTATTAACTAAGGATGTGGTATTAACTAAGGGTATGGTATTAACTAACGGTGTGGTATTAACTAAGGGTATGGTATTAACTAAGGGCATGGTATTAACTAAGGGTATGGTATTAACTAAGGGTATGGTGTTAACTAAGGGTATGGCGTTAACTAAGGGTATGGTATTAACTAAGGGTATGGTATTAACTAACGGTGTGGTATTAACTAAGGGTATGGTATTAACTAAGGGCATGGTATTAACTAAGGGTATGGTATTAACTAAGGGTATGGCGTTAACTAAGGGTATGGTATTAACTAAGGGTATGGTATTAACTAAGGGTATGGTATTAACTACGGGTATGGTATTAACTAAGGGTACTAAGGGTGTGGTGTTAACTAAAGGTATGGTATTAACTAAGGGTATTAACTAAGGGTATGGGATGAACTAAGGGTATGATATTAACTAAGTGAAGGACAAATGTACAGTCATGTGTTTGTCGGATTGAAGTAACAGGTGCATGACAGAAAGGACCATATTGACAATGTGATTCTACCATGTTGGCCTCCATCACATTTTACACTGTGTTGTGGGAGTGTTCCACAATGCTGCTGATAGTTCTGTTGGAGTTGTGTTGGGTCAAATCAAATTCAATGTCATTTGTCACCTGCATTATAGGCAACAGGTGTAGACTAACAGTGAATTTCTTACATACGGGTCCTACCCAACAATACAGAGAGAAAAAAATAACACGAGGAATAAATACACAATGAGTACGATAACTTGGCCATATACACAGGGTAGCAGTGCCTAGTTGATGTGCAGGGGTACGATGTCATTGAGGTAGATATGTGTTGTGTTGCTATAGTGGGAGTTGAGGTAGATATGTATTATGTTACTGTAGTTGGAGTTGAGGTAGATATGTATTATGTTGCTGTAGTGGGAGTTGAGGTAGATATGTATTATGTTACTGTAGTTGGAGTTGAGGTAGATATGTATTATGTTGCTGTAGTGGGAGTTGAGGTAGATATGTATTATGTTGCTATTGTGGGAGTTGAGATAGATATGTATTATGTTGCTGTAGTGGTAGTTGAGGTAGTTATGTATTATGTTGCTATTGTGGGAGTTGAGGTAGATATGTATTATGTTGCTGTAGTGGGATTTGAGGTAGATATGTATTATGTTGCTGTAGTGGGAGTTGAGGTAGATATGTATTATGTTGCTATTGTGGGAGTTGAAGTAGATATGTATTATGTTGCTGTAGTGGGATTTGAGGTAGATATGTATTATGTTGCTGTAGTGGGAGTTGAGGTAAATATGTATTATGTTGCTGTAGTGGGAGTTGAGGTAGTTATGTATTATGTTGCTGTAGTGGGAGTTGAGGTAGATATGTATTATGTTGCTGTAGTGGGAGTTGAGGTAGTTATGTATTATGTTGCTGTAGTGGGAGTTGAGGTAGATATGTATTATGTTGCTATAGTGGGAGTTGAGGTAGATATGTATTATGTTGCTATAGTGGGAGTTGAGGTAGATATGTATTATGTTGCTATAGTGGGGGTTGAGGTAGATATGTATTATGTTGCTGTAGTGGGAGTTGAGGTAGATATGTATTATGTTACTGTAGTGGGAGTTGAGGTAGATATGTATTATGTTGCTGTAGTGGGAGTTGAGGTAGATATGTATTATGTTACTGTAGTGGGAGTTGAGGTAGATATGTATTATGTTGCTGTAGTGGTAGTTGAGGTAGATATGTATTATGTTGCTATTGTGGGAGTTGAGGTAGATATGTATTATGTTGCTGTAGTGGGAGTTGAGGTAGATATGTATTATGTTACTGTAGTGGGAGTTGAGGTAGATATGTGTTATGTTACTGTAGTGGGAGTTGAGGTAGATATGTATTATGTTGCTATAGTGGGAGTTGAGGTAGATATGTATTATGTTACTGTAGTGGTAGTTGAGGTAGATATGTATTATGTTGCTGTAGTGGGAGTTGAGGTAGATATGTATTATGTTGCTATAGTGGGAGTTGAGGTAGATATGTATTATGTTACTGTAGTGGGAGTTGAGGTAGATATGTATTATGTTACTGTAGTGGGAGTTGAGGTAGATATGTATTATGTTACTGTAGTGGTAGTTGAGGTAGATATGTATTATGTTACTGTAGTGGGAGTTGAGGTAGATATGTATTATGTTGCTATAGTGGGAGTTGAGGTAGATATGTATTATGTTGCTATAGTGGGAGTTGAGGTAGATATGTATTATGTTGCTGTAGTGGGAGTTGAGGTAGATATGTATTATGTTACTGTAGTGGGAGTTGAGGTAGATATGTAGTATGTTGCTATAGTGGGAGTTGAGGTAGATATGTATTATGTTGCTGTAGTGGGAGTTGAGGTAGATATGTATTATGTTACTGTAGTGGGAGTTGAGGTAGATATGTATTATGTTACTGTAGTGGTAGTTGAGGTAGATATGTATTATGTTGCTATAGTGGGAGTTGAGGTAGATATGTATTATGTTGCTGTAGTGGGAGTTGAGGTAGATATGTATTATGTTGCTATAGTGGGGGTTGAGGTAGATATGTATTATGTTGCTATAGTGGGGGTTGAGGTAGATATGTATTATGTTGCTATAGTGGGGGTTGAGGTAGATATGTATTATGTTGCTATAGTGGTAGTTGAGGTAGATATGTATTATGTTGCTGTAGTGGTAGTTGTGTCTTGTGTTGGTCGTGTCAGCATGAGCTTATCAAACTCGTCATCGCTCGTCCTCTCTTAGCCAACTGGCTGCTCTCCCCGTCCCACATCACCACGGAAACCCACGCGCCCATCTGTGAGTCTGCCGCGCCCCTTCTTCCTCCCACACGTCCCCGGTTCCACCGGGCTCCCCCAAACACTCGCACAGAGGGAGAGATGGAGTGAGAGAAATAGGAAAGGAAGGATGACAGGAGGAAGGATAACCTACAGCACATATCGGACCTTGGAGCGTCTTTCCAAGCTGCCGAGCCTAATGCGCTAATACAACAACGCCTATGTGCCAAGATCAATGCCCCACCGATCAATGAACGGAACAAACTGCGTCTAAACACACACACAGACAGAGAGGTGTGGCTCAGATTACAGCCTGTCGTTAGCATCCAGGCTAATGTATTGTATACAAGGAATAATGAGGGGGGGCAGCAAGGGGGCGAGAGCACTGAGCCATGGAATGATGGACAGCAAGGGAGAGTCAATGGTGGTGCTCTGTCAGACAGGCACGTTGTGGTACTGGCTTCTTTTGTTTCTTTTAAGGACACAAGAAGGTCAGGGAGAAGATGTAGGGGGGGGGGGGGGGGGGGGGGGGGGGGGGGGGGGTACAACCAATGCATTCGGACAATTGCTTCTACTACTCTGCCTCTAACGTCTCTACCCAACTAGTTGGAAGTTCCAGTTTGCTACCAAGAGCGGTTGAACACCTGCCCATTCTAAAGGGTGTCAGAGAGAGAGAGAGAGAGAGCGAGAGGGAGGTAGGGAGGGGAGTGATGTATTACATGGTGTGAATGGAGGGAGGGAGGTAGGTAGGGAGGGAGGAGAGAATGAAAGATGAAAGGCAGGGGGTGGGACTGCTGTTTTGCAGGAGTTTACAGACCGCTGCAGCCCATTTTGAGCATGTCTCTGGGGACGCAGGAAGAGGCAATTACAGAGACGCCCCACTAGGGACTGTAGTTTTCTACGGCTGCTCCTCCCTCCATCCCACTGTGTTGCTCCCTCTACACAGCTCTGCCATGCAGACACAAGCACTCCTCTTTCATGCTCAGAAATATATCTCTTTATCTCGAACAATTCTCTTTGTTTTTGAAATTCTTTCGAGATTTCTCCAGTAAAGTTTGGAACGCTACAGTACCCCCGGTTTAGCATTCCATCTAGCCTGCCTTTATGAAGCAGGATATAACCTCCATTCCTTCAGACACCGTCGAGAGCAACATTCAGTTCCTCCTCCAGACCCGTATTCCTTCCTCTCAGGGTAAATCCTGCTTATGACGGACGACGGGAATCTTGTTTTTTGTGTGTGTGTGTGTGTGTGTGTGTGTGTGTGTGTGTGTGTGTCTGTGTCTGTGTCTGTGTGTGTGTGTGTGTGTGTGTGTGTGTGTGTGTGTGTGTGTGTGTGTGTGTGTGTGTGTGTGTGTGTGTGTGTGTGTGTGTGTGTGTGTGTGTGTGTGTGTGTGTGTGTGCGTGTGTGTGTGTGTGTGTGTCTGAGCCTCCAGTATGCTGGGACATGATGACTGGAGAGTGGGGTGAGGCATACTGCAGACAGCTGTTGGAACAGCTGACCCATTGCCAAGATAACCAATCTACAGACAATACCGCCATTCACTCACCTCCCCTAGCAGCTAAGGACTTTCTGACTGATTGACTGTTTGATTCCTATTATTGTTCTTCTTTTTTTAACCTTATTCTTCCAGGTGATTTTCTCATCTTTTAATTAAAAAGGTTCTGGCAAACACCATTCCAATTATGCATGCAGACCGACTGGAGGAGTCATTACTGTAGGGGGAAATATCTGTCTTTATTTAGTGTGATTAGAGATAAAATCAACATTTATTTTCTGTACATTCTGTCCTTTGAAGGTTGACAGTGGAGAGGTCGACTAATCCATCACAATAGCATGAAGACCAGACATTTACAGTAACCACATATGTTTTAGCTAACAGTTGGAGGGGAAATAAAGATGGTCTAATCCAGGGGTTTTCATATTTCTCCTCAGGGACCCCCAGACATGTATTTGAACCATTCCACAGCTAGCACACCTGATTCAACTTGTCAACTAATCATCAAACCCTTGAGTAGGTGAATCAGGTGATGTAGTTCAGTACCACAACACAAGTGTGAGTCCCCGAGGAGAGGTTTGAGAACCACGGGCCTTATCATTGCCCAGGTTTATTAGACTATTTGTCTGGAAGATTTCCTAGCTCACTCACCAACCCTTTCCCTACCCGACTCCTTATGTATCTTGTTTGCTTCCTCCCTTCTCTCTCCATCACCGTGTTCCTTTGAAAAGATGCTCCTCTCTGTGAACCACCTGACATCTCCCCTCACATCCATGAGCCCCAGCTGGTGCTCTGTTTGAAGTGCTGATCACTATGTTCCAGGTTACCGTCACCACTTGGTCCACCTGCCACACACACACCTCAGCCACCTGTCACATAACGTGCCTAAGGTCCCTCAGAGACCAGACTGTCTTTTCCATCTCTCTTACTTTCTCTCATTTTCCTTGTCTTCAAATGGTCTTTATCTCTCCCTCTTCACCTTTGGACACCTGCAATTTATTGGCGATGCGCACTCTTTCCATGACAGACTGACAAGGTGAATCCAGGTGAAAGCTACTATCCTTATTGATGTCACCTGTTAAATCCACTTCAATCAGTGTAGATGAAGTGGAGGAGACAGGTTAAAGAAGAGATGAGGCATTGAGACATGGATTGTGTGTGTGTGCCATTCAGAGGGGGAATGGGCAAGACAAAAGGTTTAAGTGCCTTTGAACGGAGTATGGTAGTAGCTGCCAGGCACTCTGGTTTGAGTGTGTCAAGAACTGCAGTGCTGCTGGGTTTTTCACGCTCAACAGTTTCCTGTGTGTATCAAGAATGGTCCACCACCCAAAGGACATCCAGCCATCTTCGCACAACTGCGGGAGTCAAGAGGGGCCAGCATCCCTGTGGAACGCTTTAAACACCTTGTAGAGTCCATGCCCGACTGAATTGAGGTTGTTCTGAGGGCAAAAGGGGGTGCAACGCAATATTAGGAAGGTGTTCCTAATGTTTTGTACACTCAGTGTATTTTGATATTACATGAACTAGGTTTGATTATAGAAAACGGTCTGTTCTCATGGAAGAAAAAAACCCTACATGCTAAAGGTGTGTTGTGTGGCCTGTTGCATTTGTTTCCAGGACCTGTCTCTAATGAGAGATGAGCAGGTCAGCAGGGGGTCTAGTCAGCATTGTAAGACGCAGTAAACAGCCTGGAATTACCCCTACTAACCAGCTGCTTTACCCTGCATTAGATATCATTACAGCGTCATTAGAACAGCCTCAACCATGATCCAATCTCAACAGCACAAAACAAACGGCCTACGGTTCGTTAGTGTGAGTCTTGCTCCAATCAAATGAAATAATAGTCGTGTTTACGGCATTATTCTTGCTCAGTGCCTAATTAGTCAAATATAAGGCAGACACGCTACTCAGTTAGAAAACAATTAAGGTAGAGCTGGGTTTCCAATATGGCGGAGGATCCTGACAGAGAGACAGCTAGCGGTGGCTGCTAGGTTTGGTTTTACTTTAGCAGTGGTATCCCTGTTCGGATGGGTGTCTTGTAAAACAAGCTCAAATTGGGTCGATTCTTCTGCATGGCTGGCTGTCAGGCTCTAGTCTAAATGCAAAGGGATGTGCCGTAGCATTCTGTTTGACCTGGCAGAACGCGGAGGAGTTCTAGAGCTGGGAGTTGGAGGGGAAGAAAGTAGCGGGTCGCTATCACCCAAAATAACTGTGTTCTTTGTCTTTGGGATGTTGGAGCCAGCCGTGGGTTTGCTGTACAGTTGTATAACAGCTCTGGGTGCTGCAGTAACTGGATATAGACCTGTGAGGTCAAACTGGCTGTCTGTCAGCAGCGACAGGGGGAAAAGTATGGGTTTTCTCTCTCCCTTTCACATCTTCCTTTATTTCAACCAAAACCTTTTACTGTTTTCTACTTTTTGTCAAACTTGTTGAGGCCCCATTCCTCTAATTGCTCTTCAGTGAAGGAAGGAAGGTTCGCTAGCTGTGAAATGCTTCCGGCAGAATTAGAGTGACTACTTTACTCCTGGGTGCATTTGACGGCACTTAACACTTGGAGACAGGGGCGGCTGCAACGTTAATGGTATTTCTGTTCCGTACAGTATTTACCTTGGAACTTCTCTTCTGGGAAGGCCTCTCTATGGCTCTGTGCCCATATTAGGATGTTCTCTTATCAGGCTGATGCTGTCACTGCTCTTAGCTGGTCTCTGCTCTGGCTGCTGTGGAGGAGATAAACAGGCGGTCAACAGACACTGCTCTGCTGCTCTGACCTTCTCCTAATGGACCAGGATCTGATCTATGGACCAGGTTCTGAAATATGCTTCTCAGCCCTAAATAGACGAAGGAGGAAATGAGAGAGAAATCACACACACACTCGCGCAGACATACACAGACGCACACACCCGAGCCGTCTCCCCCTTTGCTCTCGCCTCCCCCAACATGACAATATTAAGGAGGCTTCCAATTGCGATGTGATTTATAACTCCCCCTCCACCCCCGTGGCCTCCACACTGTGCCAGTCTGGGTCTGTGTCTGTGTCTGTGCCCACTCACACTCATAATAACCACCTCACTCAGCTCAACTCATAAATATGCAGTCACACTTCAGCCCAGAGATGGAGTGCTTCTTAAATCCTCAGTTTATGACTTTATATCTTCATATTTTTGTCAAGTGTTCATCCAAGGTCTTTAATTGAAGCACACTCTGTTTCATGGCCTGTACCCATACCCACCCAGACTAACGCATTTAACATCCCCCGTCTGAGAGTTAAAGTGTGTGTAATGATGTATGTGTAACACATTAAAAGCTCATTACCTGGTCTTGAATGCTTGCCTGCCATAGTGTCAGCAGGTACAGGCTATAAGAAGAGACAGCATTGTTGCTTTCTGGTCTGTACTGTAGTAGGGCTTGCTACCAGTATCGCCCCCTATCTGATGGATTAGGAACAACACCTAACTCCCCTGATATGATTCCTCCTCATGCCGTGTATGTGTGTGTATGTGTGTGTATGTGTGTGTGTAATTGTGTGTGTGTATGTGTGTGAGCATACCACCATTATGCCCTTGAAGTGATTGTGAATACAGTACAATGTGAAAAGATAGATGCCGTGTGAGTGTGGTTAGGAATAGCATAGTGTTTGTGTCCAATTGTGTGTGTGTGTGTGTGTGTGTGTGTGTGTGTGTGTGTGTGTGTGTGTGTGTGTGTGTGTGTGTGTGTGTGTGTGTGTGTGTGTGTGTGTGTGTGTGTGTGTGTGTGTGTGTGTGTGTTGTGTGTGTGTGTGTGTGTGTGTGTGTGTGTACAGATGACACAGCTGGTTGGTCCTGATAGGGCCTGTGTGTGCCCACCTGCCTCTACCAAGGCTGTTTTGTTTTCATAAACGGGCGATTTTCT
>NC_074666.1:85428567-85429660 GCF_029448725.1 Salvelinus fontinalis | reverse complement strand
GCTGCCAACCCACAGCTCTTTGCGTCCTCCCCCAACAGGACGGGTAGCCTATCCTCATCAGAG
Organism: Salvelinus fontinalis; assembly: GCF_029448725.1. Classification (NCBI taxonomy): domain Eukaryota; kingdom Metazoa; phylum Chordata; class Actinopteri; order Salmoniformes; family Salmonidae; genus Salvelinus; species Salvelinus fontinalis. The sequence goes on along the minus strand of NC_074666.1, from coordinate 85,429,597 downwards.
AGGTCTTTGAAACCTTGAATAAGGGTTTCAAATTTGGGGAAATGACACTCTCTAATTGTTTTATATTTTTGACATTTTGTCAGGACATGCAGTTCCGTCTCAGGTTCTGCTGTTGTACAGTGGTTGCACAGCCTTTCCTCTACAGCGAGCCAGGTTTTCCTGTGTCTACCCTTCTCAATGGCAAGGCTGTGCTCACTGAGCCTGTACTTTGTCAAGGTTTTTCTAAGGTTTTGATCAGTAACCATGGTCAAATATTCAGCCACAGTGTACTGTCGATGTAGGGCCAGATAGCACTGCATTTTGCTTTGTGTTTGTGCTTGTGTTTCCCAATAAGCAATGCAGTTTTGTTTTGACTGTGTTGTAATTTGGTTTATCCTGATTGATTGGATGTTCTGGTCCTGAGGCTTCAGTGTGTTAGTAGAACAGGTTTGTAAAGTCAGCCCCAGGACCAGCTGGATGAGGGGACTCTTTTCTTTATTGCAGGGCTTGGTAGTGATATGAGAGGGGGTCACTGTATTTTAGATGTTTCCAAAACTTAATTGCTCTTTTTTGAGTTTTTATTATTAGTGGATATTTGCCTAATTCTGCCCTGCATGCATTGTTTGTAGTTTTCCTCTGGACATGTAGGATAATCTTACAGAACTCTGCATGCAGGGTTTCAATGGGGTGTTTGTCCCATTTGATGAAATCTTGTTTTGCAAGTGGACCACACACCTCGTTGCCATAAAGTGCAATTGGTTCAATGACATATTCAATTAGTTTTAGCCAAATTTTGATTGGTATTTCAATTTGAATTTGCTTTTTAATGGCGTAGAATGCCCTGCGTGCTTTCTCTCTCAGATCATTCACTGCTTCATTAAGGAAGGTGTCCAGTTGAGCTTATTTTTAAACCTAAGTAATTGTAGTGTGTGCAGTACTCTATATATGTTGTACCAATTGAGAACTTTGGTCTAATTCCCTGAGATCTGGATCTTCTCTGGAAAATCATTTTTTGAGTATTTTTGGGGTTTACTGCCAGGGCCCAGGTCTG
>NC_074666.1:85213567-85426067 GCF_029448725.1 Salvelinus fontinalis | reverse complement strand
ACACACACACACACACACACACACACACACACACACACACACACATACATATCTGCGCGATAGATGTTGCCCATAGCTATCAACTGCTGTCCCTGATTGGCTGTCTATTGTGACCAGCAGTCAGTGACAGGGCCTGATTAGTACATTTGATCTTACTTGATTCTGTTTCCCATTTTCTCTCCTCCTCCTGGTGGTATTCCGTCTTGTGTAAACTGCTCCCTGAGGAGTGGACCTGTGAGTAATGGCAGCCAACGGCTGTGGGCCTGATTGGATCATTTCCTGCAGACTGCAGTCAAACGGATGTGCCAGATTTGCAGTGTGCTGTTTTCCTTTACTTTTCACTGAACAGGGATTGGGCCTGTCATCTTCTTCCTCCTCTCTGGTTCAGTGGTTGTTACTCGCCCTGTGTTGCCATGGTGACGTTGAAACTCCCGGTGGAGCAGTGACAGACCCAAATTAGCCTGTCCACTGGGACCCGCTGGGGTCAGACTGGGGTCAGACCGGGTCTGGGTCTAGCTTCTCCCTCCTGATCTCCCCCTCTCCATCTCTCTGAAGGTGGGATGCCGGTGGGATGAAGGTCTGATGGTGGGATGCCGGTGGGATGAAGGTCTGATGGTGGGATGCCGGTGGGATGAAGGTGGGATGCCGTGCGTTCATATCTGCGATGCTGCTGGTACCAACGTCATTTAGCTGAGTCTACCTTTAACAACGTGATGAAACTTTGTTGCTCCTTGCTGAAATAAACCTCCAAGTCTTCGGTTGCCTAGGCAATGCCCCCACAATGCAGCAGCAGCATAGAATGACAACACATGCTGTCAGGAGGGGAGGTGAGGAGAAAGGGTGTGTCCTATTTGAACAGTTATTACGGTAACCGCGGTCATTTGGCTGGCCAATTACCGTCATCCAGAATTCCATGACCGTCACAGCCCTACCATCTCCCCCTCCCCATCTCCCACTCTTCATCTCCCCCTCTCCATCTATCCCTCTCCATCTCCTCCTCTCCATCTCCCCTCTCCATCTTCTCCTCTCCACCCCCTCTCCATCTCACCCTCCTCATCTTCTCCCCTCCATCTCCCCCTCTCCATCTCACCCTCCTCATCTTCTCCTCTCCTTCTCCCCCTCTCCATCTCCCCCTATCGCCCTCTCCATCTCCCTCTCCATCTTCTCCTCTACATCTCCCCGTCCTAATTTCCCCCTCTCTATCTCCCCCTATCCCCCTCTCCATCTCCCCCTCTCCATCTCCCCCTACCCCCCTCTCCATCTCCCTCTCCATCTTCTCCTCTACATCTCCCCCTCCTAATTTTCCCATCTCCCCCCTTCCATCTGTATACAGACAGACAGGGTAGCAGGCAAGGCCCAGGTCTGGAGAACATAATGCCTTCTGTTGATGTGAGACTAGGCAGGTTCCCTCCTCCTCCTCACCTCCCTGTCTCCGCTTGTTTAATTTCCTCAAATACAGCCTTCCTTCCTCTTTGACATTCATTTACAATTTCCACCCCCCCCCTTTCTCTTCATTACTCTCTCTCTCTCTGTCCGCAGTGGCCAAACCATATGCTCATTATGAGCTCCCTGGATGCTCCATCCCTGGTGCAGTGGTGCCTGGCAGTTCAGAGGGAAGGCTGGGGAGAGATGCCCCCTTAAGGTGTGTGCTGCTGGGGCAGGCAGCTGTGGTGGTGGTGCAGGGGTTGGATAGATGCCTCTGTATGAGTAACACATCCCAGGGCTCTCTGAGCAATACCGAGGCTCTGACAGATTCCGTATTACTGCATACAGCTCCAGAAAAAAGCCCTGCTGCCTGTCAGAAAAGATAGTTCATCCAATTCATAAAAAATTATGTTTGAGTATTGCTCTGTGTGATCTTACATTCCTTTCTTTTTGGGAGTGAAGGGAGGGTTCAGCGTTATATCGCTGAGCCTCAGGCGTCTCAACTTGCCTACCGCAGCTGAATCGTTGTTTGTTTTGCCAGTTGAATGTTCTTGAACGTACCCTCTCTCTTCTGAGGAGAAGCAGGCGCCTCATTGGCTCAGTTCAGAGGTCAGTTCCCATGGTATCTCTGCGACCAATCCACCATCGCTCTCTCTCCAGGAGCGTTACTTTACTTGGCATTATGTGACTTTGCAGTAGACTCACTCAATACATTACGTCTGACAAGCCGCGCTCAAGATGAAGTACTGCTCTGCAGCCGTCCTCTCCATGGTGGCTCTTTTATGGGGCTTTTAAATGGTGATGCCCCTGCGTGGGATTTGCACCGATTGTTGAAATATATTGGCTGTGACAAATAAAGACGAATAACCTGTCTTCCTGTTGCTATTATTATCCTCCTCCTTCCCACTGAACTAGTTAGTAGATCTCTAGTAGCTAGCCATGTCACTGAATGACTAGTTAGTAGATCTCTAGTAGATAGCCATGTCACTGAATGACTAGTTAGTAGATCTCTAGTAGATAGCCATGTCACTGAATGACTAGTTAGTAGATGTCTAGTAGATAGCCATGTCACTGAATGACTAGTTAGTAGATCTCTAGTAGATAGCCATGTAAACTGAATGACTAGTTAGTAGATCTCTAGTAGATAGCCATGTCACTGACTGACTAGTTAGTAGATCTCTAGTAGATAGCCATGTCACTGAATGACTAGTTAGTAGATCTCTAGTAGATAGTCATGTAAACTGAATGACTAGTTAGTAGATCTCTAGTAGATAGCCATGTCACTGAATGACTAGTTAGTAGATCTCTAGTAGATAGCCATGTCATTGAATGACTAGTTAGTAGATCTCTAGTAGATAGTCATGTAAACTGAATGACTAGTTAGTAGATCTCTAGTAGATAGCCATGTCACTGAATGACTAGTTAGTAGATCTCTAGTAGATAGCCATGTCACTGAATGACTAGTTAGTAGATCTCTAGTAGACAGCCATGTAAACTGAATGACTAGTTAGTAGATCTCTAGTAGATAGCCATGTCACTGAATGACTAGTTAGTAGATCTCTAGTAGATAGCCATGTAACTGAATGACTAGTTAGTAGATCTCTAGTAGATAGCCATGTCACTGAATGACTAGTTAGTAGATCTCTAGTAGATAGCCATGTAAACTGAATGACTAGTTAGTAGATCTCTAGTAGATAGCCATGTCACTGAATGACTAGTTGGTAGATCTCTAGTAGATAGTCATGTCACTGAATGACTAGTTAGTAGATCTCTAGTAGATAGCCATGTAAACTGAATGACTAGTTAGTAGATCTCTAGTAGATAGCCATGTCACTGAATGACTAGTTAGTAGATCTCTAGTAGATAGTCATGTAAACTGAATGACTAGTTAGTAGATCTCTAGTAGATAGCCATGTCACTGAATGACTAGTTAGTAGATCTCTAGTAGATAGCCATGTCACTGAATGACTAGTTAGTAGATATCTAGTAGATAGCCATGTCACTGAATGACTATTTAGTATATCTCTAGTAGATAGCCATGTCACTGAATGACTAGTTAGTAGATATCTAGTAGATAGCCATGTCACTGAATGACTATTTAGTATATCTCTAGTAGATAGCCATGTCACTGAATGACTAGTTAGTAGATCTCTAGTAGATAACCATGTCACTGAATGACTAGTTGGTAGATCTCTAGTAGATAGCCATGTCACTGAATGACTAGTTAGTAGATCTCTAGTAGATAGCCATGTCACTGAATGACTAGTTAGTAGATCTCTAGTAGATAACCATGTCACTGAATGACTAGTTGGTAGATCTCTAGTAGATAGCCATGTCACTGAATGACTAGTTGGTAGATCTCTAGTAGATAGCCATGTCACTGAATGACTAGTTAGTAGATATCTAGTAGATAGCCATGTCACTGAATGACTATTTAGTATATCTCTAGTAGATAGCCATGTCACTGAATGACTAGTTAGTAGATCTCTAGTAGATAGCCGTGTCACTGAATGACTAGTTAGTAGATCTCTAGTAGATAGCCATGTCACTGAATGACTAGTTAGTAGATCTCTAGTAGATAGCCGTGTCACTGAATGACTAGTTAGTAGATCTCTAGTAGATAGCCGTGTCACTGAATGACTAGTTAGTAGATCTCTAGTAGATAGCCATGCCACTGAATGACTAGTTGGTAGATATCTAGTAGATAGCCATGTAAACTGAATGACTAGTTAGTAGATCTCTAGTAGATAGCCATGCCACTGAATGACTAGTTGGTAGATCTCTAGTAGATAGCCATGTCACTGAATGACTAGTTAGTATATCTCTAGTAGATAGCCATGTAACTGAATGACTAGTTGGTAGATATCTAGTAGATAGCCATGTCACTGAATGACTAGTTGGTAGATCTCTAGTAGATAGCCATGCCACTGAATGACTAGTTGGTAGATATCTAGTAGATAGCCATATCACTGAATGACTAGTTAGTAGATCTCTAGTAGATAGCCATGTCACTGAATGACTAGTTAGTATATCTCTAGTAGATAGCCATGTAACTGAATGACTAGTTGGTAGATATCTAGTAGATAGCCATGTAACTGAATGACTAGTTAGTAGATCTCTAGTAGATAGCCATGCCACTGAATGACTAGTTGGTAAATCTCTAGTAGATAGCCATATCACTGAATGACTAGTTAGTAGATCTCTAGTAGATAGCCATGTCACTGAATGACTAGTTAGTATATCTCTAGTAGATAGCCATGTAACTGAATGACTAGTTGGTAGATATCTAGTAGATAGCCATGTAACTGAATGACTAGTTGGTAGATATCTAGTAGATAGCCATGTAAATGTAATGACTAGTTGGTAGATATCTAGTAGATAACCATGTCACTGAATGACTAGTTAGTAGATCTCTAGTAGATAGCCATGTCACTGAATGACTAGTTAGTAGATCTCTAGTAGATAGCCATGTAACTGAATGACTAGTTAGTAGATCTCTAGTAGATAGCCATGTATCTGAATGACTAGTTAGTGGATCTCTAGTAGATAGTCATATCACTGAATGACTAGTTAGTAGATATCTAGTAGATAGCCAGGTAACTGAATGACTAGTTAGTAGATCTCTAGTAGATAGTCATATCACTGAATGACTAGTTAGTAGATCTCTAGTAGATAGCCAGGTAACTGAATGACTAGTTAGTAGATCTCTAGTAGATAGTCATATCACTGAATGACTAGTTAGTAGATCTCTAGTAGATAGCCATGTCACTGAATGACTAGTTAGTAGATCTCTAGTAGATAGCCAGGTAACTGAATGACTAGTTAGTAGATCTCTAGTAGATAGTCATATCACTGAATGACTAGTTAGTAGATCTCTAGAATGGTTTGTATTGAATGTCTTGCAGACCTTCAACTGGTTTATAAACCAAGCCTTTTCATCCTTGACCATTACAAAAGCTATAACAGTTACAGAGATGTGTTGTATCTCTCCCAAAATAATAGATTCCTAATCTCTAGTGGGATGTGTGATGAGTGAGTGAACGATTAAGTGACTGAGTGATGGTGATTATATTGATGTACTACTGTATATTCAGCTCATTTGGTTGCTCAGGGCCCTGGCTAATCAGCCTGTTAATGTGGCTGACTGTGGCTGATGCTCAGGCACATCATTATGCTTCTCTAGGGGGCCCCGCCTGACCAGCCATTATAATGCATATGGGGCTCCTTAGTCAGGGCCAGGGCACAATAAGCCTCCATCTAATGAAGTGTACACCACAGATCTGGGGGGCTAAATAGACACATCCAGCAGTATGTGCTGTAGTAACTATCTCCGCCAGAGTGCTCAATACTAATGCTGTTACCCAAGTAGTCAGTCCATTTAGCCTCACCCCTGCCCAGCCCCAGTCTATCAGTGCTCCCTAACACAGCGCTATGGAAGGGTATGAGTATTTAAAGAGATCATTAGAACCAGTGTGCTGTGGTACCGTGGCACCCAGCGCTTTGAAATGATCAGGTGAATAGAGAGGGGTGTGGTTATGGTTGTGAAAAGGTTGATTACAGGAGAGGAGAGGTTGTACAGTTTGTCTACTTGTTGACATGGGATCAACGAGTCCTACTAACACCTAAACAGCCCATATGGCCTGGCCTCCCTCCCTTTCTTTCTTCCCCCTTCCTCTCTCTTGTCTCTTCTCTCCAAGTAGTTGTCTATCCATGATAGACTGTGTGGCCTCTGATCCTCAGGTGGCCCTACCTGTCGTATACAGCCTTGGCGGCCACCTTCCTCCCTCCCTCCCTCCCTCTCTGTCTATCTCTCTCTCTCTCTCTCTCTCTCTCTCTCTCTCTCTCTCCCTCCCTCCCCCAAGCTCTGTGTGGTAATTATCAGTTCATTTGATGCCTCTACCTTGAGGAGCCCCACGCTGCTCTGCTTCCTTCATCCCTCCCTCAGCTCAGCTACATCAAAATGACCCTGGTGAGGCTTTAATGTGCAGATGCTCCACTTCATCCAGCCCAATTACGCCTGACTACTTTTCACCGTTTTTTTCTTCTTCTGTGCCTTTAGTTTAATCAATGTTTTTTTCCCTACCTGCTTTTGAATTCATTATTTTTGTACCTGCTTTGAAATGAATGATTCTAATTAGATGTATGTAAACTTCTGACCCACTGGAATTGTGATACAGTGAATTATAAGTGAAATAATCTGTCTGTAAACATTTGCTGGAAAAATGACTTGTGTCATGCACAAAGTAGATGTCCTAACCGACTTACCAAAACTATAGTTTGTTAACAAGAAATTTGTAGAGTGGTTGAAAAACAAGCTTTAATGACTCCAACCTAAGTGTACGTAAACGTGCGACTTCAACTGTACGTATTTCATTCATAATCCATTACACAGGTGATACATGGAGAGTGGGACTGTGTCAAAGGTGTGTGTGTGTTTTTGTGTATGGTCTGTGCACACACAGATTAACCTTTGGCATGTTTCTTCTTTTAGCCAACGCTGGGGCCTGTTATCCAAAACAAGGTAACTGAGTGGGCGAATGGCACCCCAGTTGTTCTCATGCTTTAAGCTCATTGATCTCCACTGTCACCCATTTTGTGTGTCACCGACCCCCCCCCCCCCCCCTACCCCCCCCCCCGGCTGTCCCCAAACCAATAACCTTTGAGGAGGCGCATGTTTAGATAAATGGAGAAAGATTAGTTAGGAAGTGGGTGACTTGGAGGGGGCAGGGAGTGGTGGTGGGGGGGGGGTTCTTCTTTTTTGCAGCTGCCTCCCCAATTTTGTAGAGGTAATTTTTCTCTCTCTGTGTCTTCAGAAAGCAATGAAAGGAACTTCAGATGACAAATAGGAGCAGGGAAATGGAATATCCTACAGAGAAAATTCTGCTACATTCTTTTCTTTTATCTATTGCAGGAGCATCCCCCCCCCCCCCCTCTAAAGTTGAGATCAATAATCCTGCAGGGAGACGCTTTTCTCTCTTCCGTTCTGTTCTGTTCTATTCTGTTCTGTTCTGTTCGGTTTGTTCCGTCTTGGTGGCAATGATTCTAACATCCCATCCCACTCTCTCTCTCTCTCTCTCTCCCGTTCCTTCTCTCTGTCTCTCTGTCTCTCTCTCTCTCCCGTTCCTTCTCTCTCTCTCTCTCTCTCTCTCTCTCTCTCTCTCTCTCTCTCTCTCTCTCCCGTTCCTTCTCTCTGTCTCTCTCTCTCTCCCGTTCCTTCTCTCTGTCTCTCTGTCTCTCTGTCTCTCCCGTTCCTTCTCTCTGTCTCTCTCTCTCTCACGTTCCTTCTCTCTTTCTCTCTCTCTCCCGTTCCTTCTCTCTGTCTCTCTCGCTCTCCTTTATTGCTTTCCTCTCCTCTGTGTTCATCTGTCTGTGTACGTCTGTGTGTCTGACTGCCTCTGTCTGTGTGTCTGGATGTTTGTGTGCATTCATCTCCACATCTGTATCTGCCTGCCTGTCCTGTGTGTGGCGATCCACTTTCCACCTGACCTGCTACCCCCACCCTCCCTCTATCCCTCCTTCCGTCCATCTCAGATCCCTCAGAGCGCGGTGGCGGTCACATGATCTCGACAGATGACCTGGAGTACCCGCGGGAGTACCGGACGCTGGGGAACGGGACGCGGCGTTTCTCCAACGTGGGTCTGGTGCACACCTCGGAGCACCGCCACACGGTCATCGCAGCCCAGAGCCTGGAGGCCCTTACCAACCTGCACAAGGTGGACATGGAGCGCAAGAGGGACGCCTTCATGGACCACCTGAAGAACAAGTACCCGCCCCAGCTGCAGCACCCCGGGCATCAGCACCACAACCCCCCTTCGCCCTCACCCTCCCACGGCAGCATGAGGCAGCCTGACAGAGAGCGAGCCGCGCGCGAACAGGTAAACACTACGGGTACTTACATGAATATAGTGTATTGGCACACACACACACACACACACACACACACACACACACACACACACACACACACACACACGAGAGAGAGAGAGAGATGTCTGATGGCCCAGGATCACCTTGTTAGCCGTGTTTATCTGGCTGTCACAGCCCAGTGTGTATGTTAGTCTGGACTGACAAAGTTTAGTCACCCAGCCTGTAGACCTCCTCATAGAGGGGCAGGGCGGTCCCACTGGAGCATGAAGCTGACACACAATACACTCTCGCCTACTCAGCACCATGGGAATGCTTTCTCTCTCTCTCTCTCTCTCCCCATCTCTCTCCATCTATCTCTCTCTCTCTCTCTGTCTCTCTCTGTCTCTCTCTCTCTCTCTCTCTCCCCATCTCTCTCCATCTATCTCTCTCTCTCTCTCTCCCCATCTCTCTCCATCTCTCTCTCTCTCTCTCTCTCTCTCTCTCTCTCTCTCTCTCTCTCTCTCTCTCTCTCTCTCCCCATCTCTCTCCATCTATCTCTCTCTCTCTTTCTCCCTCTTTCTCTCTCTCTCTCTCTCTCTCTCTCTCTCTCTCCCCATCTCTCTCAATCTATCTCTCTCTCTCTTTGTCCCTCTCTCTCTCTCTTTCTCTCTCTCCCCATCTCTCTCCATCTATCTCTCTCTCTCTTTGTCCCTCTCTCTCTCTCTCTCCCCATCTCTCTCCATCTATCTCTCTCTCTTTGTCCCTCTCTCTCTCTCTTTCTCTCTCTCCCCATCTCTCTCCATCTATCTCTCTCTCTCTTTCTCCCTCTCTCCCCATCTCTCTCCATCTCTCTCGCTCTCTCTTTCTCCCTTTCTCTCTCTCTTTCTCTCTCTTTCTCCCCAACTCTCTCTCTCTCTTTCTCCCTCTCTCTCTCTCTTTCTCTCTCTCTCCCCCCATCTCTCTACATCTATCTCTCTCTCTATTTCTCCCTCTCTCCCCATCTCTCTCCATCTCTCTCGCTCTCTCTCTCTCTTTCCCTCTGGTGTTCCTTCCATCAGGTAACATAATACAGTATATTCATATTTAGCTATTTTACTCTCCCTTTTCTGCAAATCACCTATTTCATATTCTCTCTCTCTCTCTCTCTCTCTCTCTCTCTCTCTCTCTCTCTCTCTCTCTCTCTCTCTCTCTCTCTTTTTCTCTCTGTCTCTCGCTGTCTCTCTGTCTCTCTGTCTCTCTGTCTCTCTGTCTCTGTGTGTGTGTAAAGAGGCAAAGCCAAAGTAATCACAAGAGCATTGGGAGAATGGGAGGGTGGGTGAGAGAAAAGGTGGAGTCCATGGTTGCCACAGCAACCTCTCCCTAATATGGAAAGCGATGATATCACATTGCAAAGGTCAGGCTGGAGAGAGGGAGGTATAGAACAAGAGAGTGAGAGAGACACGGTTACAAATCCTAAATCGCCAGGATATCGTCATCAGGGCACGGGGGCGAGAGCAGCAAAGTCTGGAATTCCTTGTCATCTACTGGTTGTGCATGCGGTCGTCTGGGTGACACATGGACAGGGGGGAGGAGGGGGACAGACAGAGAGAGATAGAAAAAGAGGGGAGCAGCAGAGGAACCAGTCAACCAGCCTGCTAGTCAATTAGCCAGCGCCAGCGGGAGGGAGACAGCCACCCATCTGCGAAGGAGTTAATCGCCTGGTGTTGTAATGAATTAAATAAAAGAGTTTCCGCATGTGCCGGAGAGAGAGAGGGAAGGGGAGAAAGAGAGAGCCAGAGGGAGGGAGAGACTGACAAAGCGGTAGGAGGATCCTCTGCACCTGACGGAGGGAAGGGACAGCCTGGTGTGACTGGAGAGGAGAGAGGACAGGAGAGGAGGACAGGTGCTCTGCAGGTGAGAGCAGGGGGAGGACAGGGGGTATTTAGTAAGGGAGGTAGGTCTGGAGGGGGTCTCGTATGTCACGCCAGGGCTGGTCTATGTTTGTTGTGGTTGTTGTGGTGACAGGCTCCATGCGTTTGGCAGGTGTAAGGCAGGCATTCTGGTAGAGTGTATGTATGTGTATGTGTACAGGTGTGTGGGTACATGTGAATAATAGTGAGAGATTGAGGAATAGAGCGAGAGAGACTGACTGAGTGAGAGAATGACGGAATGAGGGAGGGGGGTAGAGGAGGGGTGTAGGAAGGAGAGGAAAGGAGAGAGCGCAGCCTGCTTTGCATGCAGGTCAGGCAGTGCGGCGCTCCAGTCTATGAGGCTCTGTCAGAATACCCTGCCTGCCTACGGCCCTCTCCCGCACGTGTGTGTGTGTGTGTGTGTGTGTGTGTGTGTGTGTGTGTGTGTGTGTGTGTGTGTGTGTGTGTGTGTGTGTGTGTGTGTGTGTGTGTGTGTGTGTGTGTGTGTGTGTGTGTGTGTGTGTGTGTGTTTTGTGTGTGTGTGTGTGTGTGTGTGTGTGTGTGTGTGTGTGTGTGTGTGTGTGTGTGTGTGTGTGTGTGTGTGTGTGTGTGTGTGTGTGTGTGTGTGTGTGTGTGTGTGTGTGTGTGTGTGTGTGTGTGTGTGTGTGTGTGTGTGTGTGTGTGTGTGTGTGTGTGTGTGTGTGTGTGTGTGTGTGTGTGTGTGTGTGTGTGTGTGTGTGTGTGTGTGTGTGTGTGTTGTGTGTGTGTGTGTGTGTTTTGTGTGTGTGTGTGTGTGTGTGTGTGTGTGTGTGTGTGTGTGTGTTTTGTGTGTGTACGCTGTGGCAGGGGAGAGATAGGATGGAGGGTTAACAGCATACATTTAACCCCAGGTCCTCAACTCTAATTCTGCATGGAGGTGCAGGCAGATCTGTGACCTGAAACACATTGGGTAGTAAATATGTAACTCAGCAGGAGTATGTATAACCTGGGGGGATAAAGATGTTTCAGCTTTGTACTAGGGATGCTGGTGGAGTCATACTGTATGTATTAGCTAGTATGGTAGACTGGTGTGTGGTGACTTCGATAAATCTGGGGCTGAGGAGGTGGATGCAGAGTGTTGACTCGCCTGGGTATGCTGAGCGGGGTTTGGCAGGATTTTTTTGGGGGGGGGTTCATTTATTTTCAATTAGTATACTGTATATCAAGGTTATGATTGGTCCGAAACTATACTTCAAGGTAAACAAAACGACTTTGTATTACTGAACGCATAGTGTTGTCGCTACCTTAGAATCCACTGACCTGTGCTATCTATCACATGGCAGCAGTATTCGCGACTCAAAGGTCAATCTGTAGGATGGCCAATCAAGGTGCAGTTCAAACAACAACAGGAGCTGAAGTGGTGGAGAAAGACGGGCTGTTTACTCTGACCTTAGATCTGTAAACAAGACTCATTACACCACAGTCCACAGAACAGTCTGTCTGTCTGTCTGTCTGTCTGTCTGTCTGTCAGTTCCAGGGTTGTCAGGGGCAACCCTAGAGCCCAGGCAGGCTAGACTGAATGACTGACTGACACATGAGCAGGTAGTACCCACCCAGCCCATCCTCAATCAATAGAGCCTACCTCTTAGTCCAGTCATGACCTACTTTCCACATGAACACACACACATATTTCCATCCTGCCGACACACACAAAGGCACAAAGCTTTGGTTCAGTAGAATAGACTAGGAGTCACTTACAGAACAGAGAGAAATGAGAGAGGCCAAGAGAGCGGAGTTTAACTGAATGTGTTCTCTAGTAGACTTTAGTGACATCCCAACATTCTCCTATAGAGATATGTTTTTACGTTAGTAACATTCAGCTCCCCAGTAAAGGAAGCTCAGGATTTGGGCCGATTCCCATTTATTTTGCGTCAGTGTAAGCAAAACTCGGTCTTCCTGGATCTGACCATTCTAGCCAGTTCTGACACTGCTAGACATTACAATGAACTCAATCCCAACATTTGATTTCAACTCATGCCCCATCCATCCTGTAATGTAGAGAAAAGGTGAACTGATCAGGGAGGCTCATCTGCATATAACATCAGCAGCCACCTATGTGGTTCAGAGAACCAGAGAACGTTCCAGACTGTTGCTGTAGTTGTTTAGCCTGGTTCCAAGCATGTGTGTGCTGTATAGCTGATTCCTGTCACAAACAGGTCTGGTAACAGGCTAGCTGCTGTTGCCATGGCAAGGCATTTTGCCACTGTCCTGTGAGCGTACATTGTCCCTCTCTCCGGGTTATACAGGGAAAACAGAGACCGGTATACAGTGAACAGAACACGGAGATACAGGGTCAGTTTAAAGCTGTGGATATAGGTGTTGCCATGGCAGGGAGTCTTGGCGGTGCCACCCGGTGCCCTGTGGTCGTATATTGTCACTCTCTCCAGGTCATCACTTTAGTCGGGACCGGATCATTAAAAATTCAGCTCCATTGAACAGCATGGGGTGTGAAGGCAGCTACTATTGTATCAGTGTGCCTGCCTGCCCTGTACACCAGGCTGCCTCCTTAGTCTATAGCCAGGCCCCGCAGGACTGTTTAACACGGTGTCAATGAGAGAGATAGAGGGAGGAACACCTAAGGCTTAGAGAGACTGGCATCGTGTAGGTTAGGGGGGATTCCCACCAGCCATAACCAGCTCTCCAGCTAGCTAGCTGCCTCGGTTTTCATAGTTAAATGAATGTCGCTCATCGATTATATATTGCTACGCTGGGTGAGAGACAGATGGGGAGAGGATAAAGTAACAATCAGTTGCAAATGAACTCTTTCTGAAGTCCATGATAAAAATATGAGGAGGCGACATCGAAATGAAACACTGAGAAAGAAAAACTAGCCGACGATGATAAATCAAATAAAGAAAACCTAGGCTACCTGTCATTTTGTCTTACCCTCACGCCGGTGGATATATGGCAGCAGGGAAAACGGTCACTCAGGTAAATTAACTGGAAATTGCCTGCAGATAAGAATAAGGAACTAGAATAAGAGTTGAGATTTGGGATCAAAATTCATGAATTGTCGCCATCTTTTTAATTTACATATGATCGTGAGGTGTTTCCAGGCCGTTGGAAGCCTGGCCTGGTTTATAACACACCGTGGTTATTATGTTTTAATGGAACTTCCTCTGGTCTAGACTAGCATGTGTCACAGTAGAGAGGGGCCAAGGGAGGGAGAGGAGGACAAAAAGAGAGGAGGGAGAGGCAATGAGGTAGTGGGTTAGGTAGAGAATATCAGATGGATAGAGAGAGAGGCAGGTGGAGCGACGGAGCAAAAAGGAAGAGAAAAGGAGGGAGAGAGGGGGCCTGTCTGCTGATGGATGATGGAGAAGTCTGGGAGACAGGCCAACATCTGAACGACTGACAGAGTGGCCTGTTTAATTCATTTTCACTTCTTTCATTTAATCCTGTCAAAAGGCACAGCCTGTGACTAGTTCCTCCTTGGTTTGAGTTGCAACATTACATTCACAAACAGATCCCCCCCCCCCACACCCTCTCCTGCCCACATCCACATGCTAATCAATTGCTAAGAACATTGTAACCGTCTTGTTGTATTAACGATTCCCTCAATGGGCTGTCAATATGCCCTGTGTCGGCTCTGACGGAGGATAATGACATGATGCTTGGGATAGTGCGTGTTTGTGTGTGTGTGTGTGTATGTATGTCTGTGCTCTGTATGTGTGTGTGTGGGGAGTGGGCTAGTAGGGTGTGTGCAGCATATTTTGGGCTGGGAATGGTCCCACTTCTAAGAGCATTTGATGCTGGTGTGTCACTGTCAAGGGCTTTTGGGTTACCTATTTCAGCCACTCTCTCTACCTCTCCTCTTCCCTCCATCTCTTTCAACATCGCTCCCTCTGTCTCTTTTTCTCTCTCTCCCTCACCCAGCATGAAATTTCTCAGAGAGTTGCTTTTATTGTTAGCTGTCAGATACTTGAGAGTAAATGTCTAACACTTCTCTCTCCCCCCTCTCTCTTTCTCCCTCTCTCTATCGCTCTCTCTTTTATTTTCTCTCTTTCCTTTTCTTTCTTTCCTTTTCTCTCTTTTCTTTTCTCTCTTTCCTTTTCTCTCTTTCTTTTCTCTCTCCCCAGCAACAACCCAACTACTGGAGTTTTAAGGTCAGTGCTGTAAGTGACAGTGTCGCTGTGTCAGTTTGGTTTCTCCATCCAATGTGGTGTGTTATTGTTGTGTGTGTTTTTGTCTTTGTGTGTGTGTGTGTGTGTGTGTGTGTGTGTGTGTGTGTGTGTGTGTGTGTGTGTGTGTGTGTGTGTGTGTGTGTGTGTGTGTGTGTGTGTGTGTGTGTGTGTGTGTGTGTGTGTGTGTGTGTGTGTGTGTGTGTGTGTGTGTGTACCACCCCAGGCTCCTATGACACGGTGGCACATCGCTCTCTCTGCCTGGCTTCTGTGCCCGTCGCACCGCTGGCACGCAGACTCTGTTGGCATCTCTCGAGTCTCAGGCGGCAGCAGCAGCTTAAAGCCTTCAAGCTCCGTTTAATCTGCAGGAAACGATTCTCCCAGGATTAATGCCACCTCAGTCAGTCAGCTAGCGCCTAGCGCTAATGGCTAACATCCATGTGACCTTGCTAGAGTATTACTCAGGCTAACTGAGACTTTTAAAAGAAATTACAGTGCTTTGTTGCATTGTGGAAATGTTACTTTGACATTTCTCAGACGTCCTTCGGTATTACTGACAGGCTTTGAGGTTAGATATTCTGTATTTAGAAGAAATGTACAGTAACATGGCATGTATTATTTCTGTTCTGTCTTGCCTGCAGATACATCAGTGAGGGTGTATCTGTCTTGCGTGCGACACAGAGGTAAATGGAGTAGATGGAGTTTATGTGTCATGCTGTGGATCTATGTGAGCTGGTTTACGGTGTGTTGAGGATTACGTTTCATAGATGTTGTCCGGAGGCTGCTGAGACACAGCATGGATCTACACAGAGAGGCTTTCAGGAAGTATTGTCATCTGTATGGGAAGAGGCCTCGTCTGAGGTTTACGCTTCCCTGAAATATCATCCGGGCAGGGTGGAGATGTTACCAGATATCAATATCCAGACCCATCTACCCCAGAGCTATGTAATTATTACGAGGAGCTTAATGAATGTCCAAAAAAGCTTTAAAAACCCTTCTCGCGTGGAGACATTTTTCTTTGCGCTCCCAACAAACTCTAATCAGAGGCAGGCAGACAAGCGGTTTTCTCGGATTGACTGCCTTCAGCAACTGGGCAGTCATCAAATCGCTGTCACAATATTCCATTTTCTCTTTCTTTTTCTACTTCCATGACTTTGTGGAAATGTTATTTTCACGCCCTTGATCCAGTGCTCGCCTAATAATGCTTTTCCAGCGCTCCTCCACATAAATGACATAACGGTGTCTAAATCTGGAGATGAATATAATTAAAAGCCTCCTGAATGAGTCACATTCTCAACAGGCTGAATTAGACAGAATTAAAGTGAAGGAGGAGAACAGGTGATAAGAAGAAGAGGTAGAAGAAGAGGTAGAATCCAGCCCTGTGGAGATTATTCTGCTGTATGTATCAGACCTGGGTTCCGATACTATTTCAAAACAAATATTCAGATAAACTTTCCTTACATTTTTTTTAAGTCAAGCAGTTGAATATTGGAATGCATTTGGAAATTCACTTGGAAAGTATTTGAAATTGCTCAAATACACTGACACAAATACACTCCCATGCATTTAACCCAGGTATTGGAACATATTATTTGAACTCAAGTAAAAGTACTTGTTTGGGCTGTGTATTTGAAAATACTCAAATACACTGAAAAATAATATTTTAATTAACAAATACTCAAACACACATGCATTTGAATCCAGATCTGGTATGTGTGTATTCTACTGGCCTGGTCCTTTTTCTATTTTTCCTCTGCAAAGAAGACTACCAGCCATCTCAGGTGTCATCCTCCCTCCCCAGAGTACGCCATTTTCTTCACTCTCCTGCCTAGCGAGCAGATCGCATCAGCGAACAATCCAGCTCAATTTGGCAGAGCAATTTCTTCCATGCATTGATGACTCCCCATATTATAAAGAGACTGAGCTCGGCCAAGGAGAGAGCGAGGGGGAGGGGGGCTGAGAGATAGACGGCGTGAGTGAAAGCCAGAGATAGAGGGAAAGAGTAAGTGAGGAGTAAGAGGGAGGGAGATGGATTTATTATGGGGGGTAATTTTGGTTTCCAATTTTTACGGAATAGCCGTAGGCTTGCTTGTTTTCTAGGCTCTTCTCTCCCTGTTTGGTGAAATAACACAATGTGTGGGTAGAGAGCGAGTGTGTGTGAGAGCAGGGCTGTACAAACAGACATAGAATGCAGGAGGAGGACTAGAGGGATGCTTGGCTGCTTTGAGAGCTGTCCAGGAACAGAGGTGTTGACATAGAGAGACACAGACAGCCGCAATGAGAAGCTACTTTCGAGACGGATGACAAACTGATGACGCTCTGAGGGGTGTGAGCGACAGAGCGGGAAAGGAAGGGGAAAGATGGCACAGAGAGCGAGATTGTAGAGAGAGAGAGAGAGAGAGAGATGGGGAGGGAAAGGAGAAGGACATACACTGAGTGTACAAAACCTTAAGAACACCTGCTCTTTCCATGACATAGACTGACCAGGTGAATCCAGGTGAAAGCTATGATCCCTTATTCATTTCACTTGTTAAATCCACTTCAGTCAGTGTAGATGAAGGGGAGGAGACAGGTTAAAGAAGGATTTTTAATCCTTGAGACAATTGAGACATGGAGTGTGTGTGTGCCACTCAGAGGGTGAATGTGCAAGACAAAAAATTGAAGTGCCTTTGAACAGGGTATGGTAGTAGGTGTCAGGCGCACCGGTTTGTTTCAAGAACTGCAACGCTGCTGGGTTTTTCATGCTCAACAGTTTCCCTTGAGTATCAAGAATGTTCCACCACCCAAAGCACATACAGTCAACTTGACATACCTGTGGGAAGCATTGGAGTCAACATGGGCCAACATCCCTGTGGATCCCTTTTGACACCTTGTAGAGTCCATACCCAGATGAATTGAGGCTGTTCTGAGGGTAAGGTGTTCCTAATGTTTGGTACAGTCAGTGTATGAAAAAGGAAAGGTGGCTGAAAAGTGGTTGAAAAGGCCAGAGAATAGAAGGGGGACAGAAGAAGAGAGAGGTGTGAGGAGTGTGATGTAAGTCAGTTAAAACCACCTAAGATTGATGTCCATGCCCCCGCGGACACCTAATTAGCATAATACAAATCCATCCGTTTAATTAAGCTAGAGATATCTGTTTTTTTGCATTGGATGTGTCTCAATCCCCTGCATCTGCCTATGTCGCACTTCCGCATCTGCGGTGAAAGATAACAGAGCTAGAGTAGTGTTGGTGAGACCATGAGGCATCCCGAAAATTGGTCTTCTCACAACATCGTTCGTTTTGCTCTACAACCCCCGTAAGCGTATTGGGGCTCGTCTAAAGTCGGTACAGCCGCTCTGCCAACTTTTATCTGTAGCATCCGAACAGTAATGAACCCTCTGTGGTTAGGTGATACTCTCACAAACACGTACATGTTGGTTATTTTCCTCCACGACGCCCACAGGCCTCACAAGACTTGTCTGAGGGTCCTCTGGTACCAGTTGAAAAACTTTATAGAAGTACATATGAAGACTGTTTAGTGGTAAATATTAAATACATGTAAAAAAAGATATAGGACATACACTTCAGAACAAGCTTCCTTTAGATTTTTTTTGGGGGGGACTATCTGTTGTTCCATGTAGTGAATCTGTAATGCAATGTACAGTATGGGCTAATAGCAGTAATGCCAAATAAAACTGTTCAACAAATAAAACATTTGCATATTTTTTTGATACATCAAGGGGTCTTAAAATTCAATGTATGACCTTCTTACAACATTTCCATATAGCTTAGTAATACAACCTTTACACTGACCTTAAACCTGACCCACTCTGGGTATGTACTCTGGACGGTTCTGACTTGGACAACTACAAATACCTAGGTGTCTGGTTAGACTGTAAACTCTCCTTCCAGACTCACATTAAGCATCTCCAATCCAAAATTAAATCTAGAATCGGTTTCCTATTTCACAACAAAGCATCCTTCACTCATGCTGCCAAACATACCCTTGTAAAACTGACTATCCTACCGATCCTTGACTTCGGCAATGTCATTTACAAAATAGCCTCCAACACTCTACTCAGCAAATTGGATGCAGTCTATCACAGTGCCATTCGTTTTGTCACCAAAGCCCCATATACTACCCACCACTGCGACCTGTATGCTCTCGTTGGCTGGCCCTCGCTTCATATTCGTTGCCAAACCCACTGGCTCCAGGTCATCTATAAATCTTTGCTAGGTAAAGCCCCGCCTTATCTCAGCTCACTGGTCACCATAGCAGCACCAACCCGTAGCACCCCCAAAGCCAATTCCTACTTTGGCCGCCTTTCCTTCCAGTTCTCTGCTGCCAATGACTGGAACGAATTGCAAAAATCACTGAAGCTGGAGACTCATATCTCCCTCACTAACTTTAAGCACCAGCTGTCAGAGAAGCTCACAAATCACTGCACCTGTACATAGCCCATCTGTAAATAGCCCATCCAACTACCTCATCCCCATACTGTTATTTCATTTAATGTATTTTTTGCTCCTTTGCACTGCAGTATCTCTACTTGCACATTCATCTTCTGCACATCTATCACTCCAGTGTTTACTTGCTAAATTGTAATTATTTTGCCACCGAGGCCTGTTTATTGCCTTACCTCCCTTATCTTACCTCATTTGCACACACTGTATATATACTTTTTTTCTATTGTGTTATTGGCTGTATGTTTGTTTATTCCACGTGTAACTCTGTGTTGTTGTTTGTGTCGCACTGCTTTGCTTTATCTTGGCCAGGTCACGGTTGTAAATGAGAACTTGTTTTCAACTAGCTTACCTGGTTAAATAAAGGTGAAATCCAAAATCCAAAATAAAGAAAATGTAAAAGAGACAAAATAAGAGAAACGGAGAGGGAGAGGGAGGGAGAGAGAGAAAAGCGGGAGAGATTGGGTTTGTTGTTGGATTTAAAGCGGTTCATAGTGCTAGGTATGTTGGAGCCCGCTGTGTCCTCCTTTCCGTTCATTTATATTTCCTGTAAGATCATCTTGTTTTCTTCCTCTGTGGTATTATAAGAGTGTGGGCTCCTCACAGTAACTGAGTGCTATTGAAAAAGCCTGGATTGACACCATAGGGTGATAGGGAGAGGGAGAGGGGAGAGAGAGGGGGAGAGGGGAGAGAGAGGGGGAGGTAGAAGACAAGGTGCAGAGAAAAGTGGAAGAGGTGCAATCACTGTTTTCCTCTGAAGAGAGTGAGTGTGTATACCATTACAGATCTCCTAGCAGATGGTGAGTGCTTTTACCTGCCCATGATGACGCACAGGAGGAAATGGTTCTAGGAACGCTCCCCGTGTTCTATCCCACTGGGCACCCAATGGTTGAATCAACGTTGTTTCCACGTCCTTTCAATAGAATTACATTAAACCAACGTGGAAAAGATGTTGAATTGATGTTTGTGCCCAGTGGGATATCACTTTGACACCTTTACATAAAGTATCTACGGCAACAACACCAAGTCGATATGGTTTCTTTCCTCCAACACATGGAGAGAACATATTTTGTTCCACTAGGGGAATCTACCTTCGTTTCTTAAGTGTTTAGTATTTCTCCAAGCTACTATAGAATGACTCACACCTGTTTTTCCAACAACAGTCAAAGTGAAAGATTCTCATTAGGTGAGTTGCTGGAGTTTGTTGACAGATCTTCTCTCCTGTGTGTGAGAGAGAGACGGAGCTAGTTTCCCTCTCTCCACTTTGTCCTGAGTTCTGTTTGATATTTTGCATGGTCTCCCCGGTTCGGTGTGATTTGTTGAAAAGATCCTCTGTTATGTAGACACACAAACTCCAGGGACTAGTGCTAGCTCGACGTCAGCTCACTGACATGTTGGAGACACTAGAGGCCTCCTTTGATTATTGGTGTGATTAGAGATGTGGCTCACTCTTCTATAGGATATGTATCTTTTAGCTCTGCTGTGCTGAGTCAAGCTGATGGTTGTGTTTTATCCATCTGCGCTCTGGCTTTATTTAGCCCTGGAGCTCTGCTTGGCTCACTGGAGCTGGTGTTTGTGTCTGTTGTGTGTTCTGTGTGTACAATATATGTGCTGCTGTGTGGTGCTATGGACTGGGTTGTTGTGCTCCCAGCTCAGTGTGGTCATTGCTTAGATAAATGACCCCATTAGAAAGCACAGTGGGGGCGATCGTTCAGAGCCACCCTCTCTCTGGGTGCTCAGACACTGTCTGCCTGTCCACCAAATCAAATCAAATCAAAAATGATTTGTCGCACACACACATATTTATCAGATGTTATCGCGGGTGTAGCGGAATGCTTATCTTCCTAGCTCGAACAGTGCAATCATTTACAAGTGCCACCCCTCTGTTGTGGGGTTGTGTGTGTGACTACACTGTGTAAGTGTTTATGGTTGCAGTATGAACAGTGTGTGTGTGTGTGTGTGTGTGTGTGTGTGTGTGTGTGTGTGTGTGTGTGTGTGTGTGTGTGTGTGTGTGTGTGTGTGTGTGTGTGTGTGTGTGTGTGTGTGTGTGTGTGTGTGAGTGCATGTGTGCGTGCGTGTGTTTGTGTGTGTGTGCGTGTGTGAGTGCATGTGTGCGTGCATGTGTTTGTGTGAGTGCATGTGTGCGTGCATGTGTGTGTGCATGTGTGTGTGCATATGTGTGTCACAGGAGGTTGGTGGCACTTTAATTGGGGAGGACAGGCTCGTGGTAAAGGCTGGAGTGGAATGGTAACAAATACATAAAACACATGGTTTCCATGGTTGATACCATTCCATTTGCTCCGTTCCATTCCAGACATTATTATGAGCCGTCCTCCCCTCAACAGCCTCCTGTGGTGTGTGTGCATGCATGTTGTGTGTATTTGTGAATGACCCCAGAGCGAGCACTGCTGGGAGTCAATGAGCACAGCACTCTGTGAGGCTACGTCTCGCCTTCCTAAATACAAGATTAATGAGAGCCTCGGAAAAAAACATGCTGAAGTCTTATTAAACCAGAACGAGGGATGAAACGACAGAAAGAGCAGAGGAGAAGTTGTTTTCTACTAGCGAGGGGCGCAGGCACTGTACTGTAATGTAACGCGGGCTCGATGTGTCTGGCTGGCTCTGCAATCCTAACAGTCGTCAGCGAGCATTCTGGGAGCTCATTAACGGAGTCTGGGAGCTGGAGGATGCCCGGTGGTGGGGATAGGGGAGCCAGTTCACTGAACAGAACACAGCAGCCTAGCAGAACACAGTCTAGTAGCAGTAGCAGCAGAGCAGCTGAGGAAGAAGAGATGCTGCCTGGGCCCAGGCCAGGTCTAGGCCAGTAGAATAAACGCAGAGTGACAGCCCTGATCTAGATCTACATGGCCTTGTCTAATCCAGACAGCCCTGGCCTGCACTCATTTAAGGTTGGCCAGAGGCCAGCAGGGCCCCAACCAATAGGGAGAGGATGCAGGTGTAGGGGGAGAGAGAACTTTACATAAGCGTTAAAACTTTAAAACAGGTCTCAGTGCCCACCAGGTTATTTTGTATCTTCCCCATTCCTACCTACTGGTCCTCAGTGGATCCCTAGTTCTGAAGGTGTTGTCTTCTGGACCTCTACCTTGCTCTATCCCTCTGCTGTCAGTATTAGTGAACCAACAGGCACCGTCACATGATTCCATCCCACCCTATCAGACAGAGGAAAGATGGCATCAGTTGTATGAATGTTGGTCCTGACATGCTGATACATTGTGGCAATCTTAATTGTGTTTGTTTGTCTTATAGTCTGTTTATTGTTTGTTACCTCTTTCACGTTTCTCCGTACTCCTCTCTGTCAAATCCTCTCTCTCGCTCTCCTCTCCCAAAAACAAACTCTCTCTGGCTTTCTCTCCTCCAGAGTCGTAGCCCACGTCACTCCCAGTCCACCCAATCTGGGCTAGCTGACCAGGCCGCTAAGCTGTCCTTTGCCTCGGCTGAGTCTCTGGCTGAGACCATGTCTGAGGCTGACATCCCCCTGGGGTTCAGCCGAACCAACCGCTTCCGCCAGAGTCTACCCCTGTCCCGCTCAGCCAGCCAGAACAAGCTTCGCTCCCCAGGTGAGACCCAACACCCACACTGGAGCTGGCCATGACCCAGACAGTACAGAACCTATACATGATCACGTCTTAACCTTTACCAACTACTGCTACAGTAAGACCGTGCAGAGAATATACATGATCACGTCTTAACCTTTACCAACTACTGCTACAGTAAGACTGTGCAGAGAATATACATGATCACGTCTTAACCTTTACCAACTACTGCTACAGTAAGACTGTGCAGAGAATATACATGATCACGTCTTAACCTTTACCAACTACTGCTACAGTAAGACTGTGCAGAGAATATACATGACATCAGTGGAAGCTCCTCAGTGGAAGCTCCTCAGTGGAGGAAGGGGAGGACCATTCTCCTCAGTGAATTCCACAAAAATAAAAAAGAGTCCTTTTTAGATAAACCTATAGTAAATATATTCACATGTCACCAAATAATTAATTAAAACACACTGTTTTGCAATGAATATCTACAGTAACCTCAACAGCACTCTGTAGGGTATCACCATGGTGTAGCCGGAGGACAGCTAGCTTCCGTCCTCCTCTGGGTACATTGACTTCAGTACAAAACCTATGAGTCTCATGGTTCTCACCCTCTTCCATTGACTTACACAGTAATTATGGCAACTTCCGGAGGACGTCCTCCAACCTATCAGAGCTCTTGCAGCATGAACTGGCATGTTGTCCACCCAATCAAAGGATCAGAGAATGAATCTAGTACTGAAAGCATAAGCTACAACTAGCTAGCACTGCAGTGCATAAAATGTGGTGAGTAACTGACTCAAAGAGAGAGAAAAAAAATTGTTTAACAGTTTTAAATAAATACATTTCTTAAAATATTAAGGAGAAGCAAGAGAGAGAAAGGGAGGTGATGTTGAATTTTTTGCCTGGTCACAAACAGCTGATGTGTTGTGCGCTGAAGCCCACCAGCGAATAGAAAAGGTGAGAGGACAGCTCGTAGATGCGATAAGAAATTAACAAGCAAAGTGATCAAGCTGTTTACATGCGGCTGCTATGAAAGTGTGAAACTGTTTTTGCGTGTGATCAGGGGTGTATTCATTCCGCCAATTCCGTTGAAAAACATTTCTTAAAAGGAATCAATATGGAACGAAACAGGTATAAACATACCTGAATTTGTCCAATAGAAACTCATGATGGGTATAGGTCAAATTAAAGTATCATGTATTAGCCTAAACCTATCGCTGTTACATTGAACTGGGTGAATGGAATATTAATGACAGTCATCCAATATGCTGTAATAGAAATAAGGCCATGCTCATAAAATAAATGAACATCCTCCCTCATCTTAAACGTCACCGACTGCCACTGCATGACATAAACATGACCATGTAACAGCCTTTACCAGCTACATAGCTGAGGCAACATTTTCCTCATCCCAAAGCTTTTGTGGACTTCAACTTACTCATCTAATCAGAATAGCTTCATGCCATTTTCATATTAACATTTACCTAGTTTATCTGCTATCTTATCAAACCTTATCCACTTACATAGTAAATAATTAATCCCATTCCCAATTCCTTTCGCGTTTTGTGGTTATGCCTTATTTGAATTCACTATTCGATATGAATTATTGCGAAATGATTGAACCGTGATTACATTTGCATATTTTGTAGCCATTTCAGAAGCGTAAATGATGCACTCCAGGCTGGGTGTTTTTATCAGGGACCAATCACACAGCTCCTTAGTTAGTCATGTAACCTACAGCCTGGTGTCTCTTCGCACCCTCAGATGAGTGTGATTATTCTCTGCCTGCCTGCCCTGTGGTACGTTAGTGCTTACATAACACTGGATCATGCACGCCTCAGATTACACATCATGGGCACAACAACCATATACAGCCATACACTGCACTGTATTTCATTATTAGCACAGGGATAATATGTTCATAGACATTAAGTCATGATTCAAATATTGACGTATTATTCATGTATTTCTGCTAAAGAATCATATTGAGTGAGCTCAGTGATGGGGACAGCTTTACAGTGTGGACTACAGTATCATAAGTGTGAACTCCGTGTTGGGACAGCTTTACAGTATGGACTACAGTATCATAAGTGTGAACTCAGCATTGGGACAGCTTTACAGTGTGGACTACAGTATCATAAGTGTGAACTCAGCATTGGGACAGCTTTACAGTGTGGACTACAGTATCATAAGTGTGATCTCCGTGTTGGGACAGCTTTACAGTGTGGACTACAGTATCATAAGTGTGAACTCAGCATTGGGACAGCTTTACAGTGTGGACTTCAGTATCATAAGTGTGAACTCAGCATTGGGACAGCTTTACAGTGTGGACTTCAGTATCATAAGTGTGAACTCAGCATTGGGACAGCTTTACAGTGTGGACTACAGTATCATAAGTGTGAACTCAGCATTGGGACAGCTTTACAGTGTGGACTTCAGTATCATAAGTGTGAACTCAGCATTGGGACAGCTTTACAGTGTGGACTACAGTATCATAAGTGTGAACTCCGTGTTGGGACAGCTTTACAGTGTGGACTACAGTATCATAAGTGTGAACTCAGCATTGGGACAGCTTTACAGTGTGGACTACAGTATCATAAGTGTGAACTCCGTGTTGGGACAGCTTTACAGTGTGGACTACAGTATCATAAGTGTGAACTCCGTGTTGGGACAGCTTTACAGTGTGGACTACAGTATCATAAGTGTGAACTCTGTGTTGGGACAGCTTTACAGTGTGGACTTCAGTATCATAAGTGTGAACTCCGTGTTGGGACAGCTTTACAGTGTGGACTACAGTATCATAAGTGTGAACTCCGTGTTGGGACAGCTTTACAGTGTGGATGGATCAGACGTATAAACATTGGTGGGTGTAGGCGATGCTAAGCACGCAGGGAGAAACAGAGCGCTGTAAAACCAGTGACAGTGATGGATGAAGAGCCCTTTGGAAGAGGAGTTTAGGCAGTGCTTTAGAACAGTGGCACTCTCTCACTCCCACCTCCTCCTGTCTATTTATCAACCAGACCGTCCCTTCATCTACCTCTCTCTCCTTTTCATTTGACTTTCGTCACCCCTTCCTCGGTTGTTCTATTATCTCCTGCTCCACCTTCATCCTTGACTTTAAATTCTCTCTCTGTGACCTGGTCAACACATCTACGGTGTCAGCATAGGTTCAAATCCGGCCTGCTGCCCTTTGACCTAACCGCTCTCTACCGTTCCCCACTGTCATAATCTCTCTCTAGCTGTTCAATACATTTAGAAAAGATCTTAAAAATATATGATCAATTCTCTCCCCCTCTCTCTTCATCACTCTCCTTCTCCAGGCGTGCTGTTCCTGCAGTTTGGGGATGAGACGCGGAGGGTGCACATCACCCACGAGCTGAGCAGCCTGGACACGCTGCACGCCCTCATCGTGCACATGTTCCCCCAGAAGCTGACGGCGGGGATGCTCAAGTCCTCCAACACGGCCATCCTGATCAAGGACGAGGCGAGCAACGTCTTCTACGAGCTGGAGGACATCCGGGACATCCAGGACCGCAGCATCATCAAGATCTACCGCAAGGAGCCCATCTACGCCTCCTACCCCGCCACACACCTGGTCAACGGGGACCCAAGGGTGAGACAGGGAGGGGAGAGAAGGGTGAGGGAGGAGAGAGGGATGCTGAGGGAGGGGGAGCGGGTGGAGCTTGGATGGGCGTCTGATAGGGCGATAGGTGGATGGAGGGCTCTGGATTCTACTATAAATACTGATACTGTGACACTACTGTTGGGCTTTGACCTTTGAAGGTGCAACAGCTTTTTTGTGTTTATGTTGCAACAGTAAGTTTGACAGGTTGTGGAGGCGTATGGGTTATTTCTCCAGATATTCCCGCTGGGCAGTACTTGTATCTTCAAAAGCACCATATGCTGCCTGGACACTAAACAACAATGTTTCCCACAGAGATGAGCTTGTTTCACCCCCTGTGCATGTCTCTGTTTTGGTTGAGTTCAAGGAACCTTGAAGTTGCTCTGTTTTCAGTCCCTACCATCTGTAATAGTCACACTACATTGAGGATGAATCAGCCATTACCTATGCAAATAATTTGAGTGTGTGTGTGGGGGGGTGGGTCTCTGTCTCTGTCTGTGCGTATGAGTGTGTTTTCGTGTGTGTGTGCAGGCATACTAAAATCCCTGAATTGTGTATGGAGGAACACCAAAATATCCCAGATGAACTAGATTCAATTAAATCATTGAGAGTTCTTATTTCCAGGAGGGTAGATGATGCGGTAAAGCCAGGCCTTTGAAGAACATTCAAGTAGCTGGCTCTTGGCTGGCTCTTTGTTCTATGACAGTGGGTGTGTGAACTGCACACCCCCTCCTAGTTCAGTGCTGTGCTGGGGACTACCCTGCATGTTAACTAACATCTTGACATTGAACTGCTCCCGGGGGTACATTTTTGGGTTTGGATAGTTGGTTTTAACTGTGTTTTCAGGGTTTTATGTAAGTGTGTGTCCCGACTCCTGTGTGCAAGTGTGTGTGTGTGTGTGTGTGTGTGTGTGTGTGTGTGTGTGTGTGTGTGTGTGTGTGTGTGTGTGTGTGTGTGTGTGTGTGTGTGTGTGTGTGTGTGTGTGTGTGTGTGTGTGTGTGTGTGTGTGTACGATGCCCTCCCTCTGCAAAGGCTCTTATACACAGTCCTGTCCATCATCACTTTACAGTATACTGTAGGGAAGGTTAGCAGAAAGGAAAGAGGATATTTAAAAAAGGTTGAGGAGACAAAGACACAGGGATGACTAGAGGAAGGAGAGTAGAAGAGAGAGATAACTACTGTAGGTTAAGGAAAGACGTAAATAGGAGAGAGGTAATTACTGTAGGTTGAGGAAAGACAAACAGGAGAGAGAGATAATTACTGTAGGTTGAGGAAAGACATAAACAGGAGAGAGAGATAATTACTGTAGGTTGAGGAAAGACATAAACAGGAGAGAGAGATAATTACTGTAGGTTGAGGAAAGACATAAACAGGAGAGAGAGATAATTACTGTAGGTTGAGGAAAGACATAAACAGGAGAGAGAGATAATTACTGTAGGTTGAGGAAAGACATAAACAGGAGAGAGATAACTACTGTAGGTTAAGGAAAGACGTAAATAGGAGAGAGGTAATTACTGTAGGTTGAGGAAAGACATAAACAGGAGAGAGAGATAATTACTGTAGGTTGAGGAAAGACATAAACAGGAGAGAAAGATAATTACTGTAGGTTGAGGAAAGACATAAACAGGAGAGAAAGATAATTACTGTAGGTTGAGGAAAGACATAAACAGGAGAGAGAGATAATTACTGTAGGTTGAGGAAAGACATAAACAGGAGAGAGAGATAATTACTGTAGGTTGAGGAAAGACATAAACAGGAGAGAGATAATTACTGTAGGTTGAGGAAAGACATAAACAGGAGAGAAAGATAATTACTGTAGGTTGAGGAAAGACATAAACAGGAGAGAGATAATTACTGTAGGTTGAGGAAAGACATAAACAGGAGAGAGAGATAATTACTGTAGGTTGTGCAAATACATAAACAGGAGAGAGAGATAATTACTGTAGGTTGTGGAAAGGCATAAACAGGAGAGAGAGATAATTACTGTAGGTTGTGGAAAGACATAAACAGGAGAGAGATAATTACTGTAGGTTGAGGAAAGACATAAACAGGAGAGAGAGATAATTACTGTAGGTTGAGGAAAGACATAAACAGGAGAGAGATAATTACTGTAGATTGAGGAAAGACATAAACAGGAGAGAGAGATAATTACTGTAGGTTGTGGAAATACATAAACAGGAGAGAGAGATAATTACTGTAGGTTGAGGAAATACATAAACAGGAGAGAGAGATAATTACTGTAGGTTGTGGAAATACATAAACAGGAGAGAGAGATAATTACTGTAGGTTGTGGAAATACATACACAGGAGAGAGAGATAATTACTGTAGGTTGTGGAAATACATAAACAGGAGAGAAAGATAAATTGAAAAAGTGGGAGATGCAGAATACAAAAGGATTAGACCACCCAGTCTGATAGGGCGATAGGTGGACCTGTGGTGGATGAGAAAATTCCTCACATTCATTCTCATGAACCAGGAGTGGGTTAGTCTCCTGTTTTCTCTCGCTTCTCTTCAATAGAGAGGAAATGGATATGTGCAGATATGGAGAAGTGTTGAATACCAGCTCTTTGTAATCCACTGGGTTTAGTTGGGCTGGTTAAATGGAGCTCAGTGGTTCTCCTGGACGAGTGGAAGGAGAAGAAAGAAACAATAAGGCTGGACTGGTTCCCTCTTTTAAGCTCTTTCATTTCCAGCCTTAGTAATTACACTGTAAGGTGACAATCAATACATGTAGGTAATCCCATATCCTATAAGCCTTACTGTACTCTTGGATAGAGCCATTACTATAGACTTGAATCACACAGTTGATTGTGTGCTGGAATTTGATGTGAGCTTCTATAAAGATGCTGTGATTGCATTGATGAGCCCAGGCTGCCACAGACTGTCCATTGTCAGTGTGATTTCCTATCCTCTGATTGTCAGCCTGGCACAGAGGGGGAGCACAGTGTTTTCATCCACTAGTATCCATGGTAACCTACCCTCCACCCCCGCCCCTGATGTCGTTTCAGAGGGATCTGGTGTACACGTCCCGAGAGTCCTCCCCCACCCGCCGCCTCAACACCCTGCCCTCCTCCTCTGCCTCGCCCCCATCCGGCTCCCCATCCCGCTCCCGTCTGTCCTACAGCGGGGGTCGGCCTCCCTCCTTCGCCGGGCCGGGTAGTCACCCCCAGCTCCAACAACACTCCCAGCACCAGCAGCACCCCCAGCAGCACCAGCCCCAGCACTCCCACCACCCTGGAGCCGGCTCCCACCACGGGGGCCCCAACGCCGGCCTGTCCTCCTCCCCTAGCGCCATCTTGGAGCGCCGCGACGTCAAGCCCGACGAGGAGGTT
The DNA here is from genome assembly GCF_029448725.1 of Salvelinus fontinalis. Classification (NCBI taxonomy): domain Eukaryota; kingdom Metazoa; phylum Chordata; class Actinopteri; order Salmoniformes; family Salmonidae; genus Salvelinus; species Salvelinus fontinalis. Next base: position 85,396,791 of record NC_074666.1, on the reverse strand, counting down.
TCTGGGAAGAACATGATGCTGGTGAAGGAGGGGCTGTACGCCGACCCCTACAGCCTGGTACACGAGGGGCGCCTCAGCATCGCCTCCACACAGTCGCTGGCCGCCATCGGAGACCCCTTCAGCTTCCCCGTGTCCGGTGGGCTGTACCGCCGCGGCTCTGTGCGTTCCCTCAGCACCTACTCTGCTGCCGCCCTGCAGGGGGAGCTGGAAGATGCCCTGTACAAGCCTGGAGGTCCCCTCTACTCTGACTCCTACTCCTCAGCCACTCTGGGCATGGGCTACCGCATGCCCCCCTCCTCCCCGCAGAAGATCCCTGATATGCAGCTGAGGGACAGGGGGGACTCGTACTCCAGCTCCCCCAGCCGAGCCTCCCCGGTCAGGCAGACCTTCCGCAAGGACTCAGCATCCTCTTCCGTGTTTGTGGAGAGCCCCAAGTCCAGGCCCAGTTCCAGCTCTGACCCTCTGTCCCTGCAGGCCGGGCCGGGAGGGGACGGGAGCAGGTTTGCGCCGGGATACAGCTCCCCACTCCCTGGAGAGACTTCTGAGTCCAGGTGAGTATGTGTGTGTATGTGTATATGTGTGGTTTGAGATTTCATGCTTCCTCCATACAGTACGTGTGTATTTCGCTAGGTGTTTTCTAGTGTATACTAGTATGTTTTGACATCACTGCGTGATGTGTGGGTGCACAAGCTTCCATGTTTGTGTGTGTGTGAGTGAACCTGACTGACCAGTGTGTGTTAACCTGCTGGCTTTCTCCAGGGATCGATTGGAGCGACTGGATCGTATGGAGGCCATGGAGAAACAGATAGCCAGTCTGACAGGCCTGGTTCAGAGTGTACTGACCAAAGCCCCCGACAGTGACAGCACGTAAGACCCCCTTAAGATCCCAAACACGCAGAGACATTCATAGACGTACAGTTGAAGTCGGAAGTTTACATACAACTTAGCCAAATACATTTAAACTCAGTTTTTCACAATTCCTGACATTTAATCCTAGTAAAAATTCCCTGTCTTAGGTCAGTTAGGATCACCACTTTATTTTAAGAATGTGACATGTCAGAATAATAGTAAAGAGAATGATTTATTTCAACTTTTGTTTCTTTCATCACATTCCCAGTGGGTCAGAAGTGTACATACACTCAATTAGTATTTGGTAGCATTGCCTTGAAATTGTTTAACTTGGGTCAAACATTTCGGGTAGCCTTCCACAAGCTTCCCACAATAAGTTGGGTGAATTTTGGCCCATTCCTCCTGACAGAGCTGGTGTAACTGAGTCAGATTTGTAGGCCTCCTTGATCGCACATGCTTTTTCAGTTCTGCCCACACATTTTCTATGGGATTGAGGTCAAGGCTTTGTGATGGCCACTCCAATACCTTGACTTTGTTGTCCTTAAGCCATTTTGCCACAAATTTGGAAGTATGCTTGGGGTCATTGTCCATTTGGAAGACCCATTTTCGACCAAGCTTTAACTTCCTGACTGATGTCTTGAGATGTTGCTTCAATATATCCACATAATTTTCTGTCCTCATGATGCCATCTATTTTATGAAGTGCACCAGTCCCTCCTGCAGCAAAGCACCCCCACAACATGATGCTGCCACCCTCGGCTTGCAAGCGTCTCCCTTTTTCCTCCAAACATAACGATGGTCATTATGGCCAAACAGTTCTATTTTTGTTTCATCAGACCAGAGGACATTTCCCTAAAAAGTACGATCTTTGTCCCCATGTGCGAATCGTAGTCTGGCTTCTTTATAGTGGTTTTGGAGCAGTGGCTTCCTCCTTGCTGAGCAGCCTTTCAGCTTATGTCGATATAGGACTCGTTTTACTGTGGATATAGATACTTTTATACCTGTTTCCTCCAGCATCTTCACAAGGTCCTTTGCTGTTGTTCTGGGATTGATTTGCACTTCGCACCAAAGTACGTTCATCTCTAGGAGACAGAATGCGTCTCCTTCCTGAGCGGTATGACGGCTGCGTGGTCCCATGGTGTTCATACGTGCGTACTATTGTTTGTACAGATGAACGTGGTACCTTCAGGTGTTTGTAAATTGCTCCCAAGGATGAACCAGACTTGTGGAGGTCTACAATTTTTTTTTCTGCGGTCTTGCCTGATTTCTTTTGATTTTCCCCTGATGTCATGCAAAGATTCAGTGAGTTTGAAGGTAGGCCGCCACAGGTATACCTTCAATTGACTCAAATTATGTCATTTAGCCTGTCAGAAGTTTCTTAAGCCATGACATCCTTTTCTGGAATTTTCCAAGCTGTTTAAAGGCACAGTCAACTTAGTGTATGTGAACTTCATTATTTTTGTACCTGCTTTGAAATGAATGATTCTAATTAGATGTATGTAAACTTCTGACCCACTGGAATTGTGATACAGTGAATTATAAGTGAAATAATCTGTCTGTAAACAATTGTTGGAAAAATGACTTGTGTCATGCACAAAGTAGATGTCCTAACCAACTTGCCAAAACTATAGTTTGTTAACAAGACATTTGTGGAGTGGTTGAAAAACAAGTTTTAATGACTCCAACCTAAGTGTATGTAAACTTCCGACTTCAACTGTATATACTACTACAGCAGTAGACCATGACAGGACGAGCACAGAAATACATAACTGGTCTCAGGATACTATATCGTTGTTTAATAGACCAGAATACGTTCAAGTACATTATTGCAGTATAGTAGTACTGTGCATGATTATATTACAGGTGTTGGCATTAGCACTGTAATTGGCTGGTAATAATGACCTTGCCCTGTGGACAGTATAAAGCACTCTGTAGTATAAGTACATAATGCGTAAGTATAGTACAGGTGTTGGCATTAGCACTGTAATTGCCTTGCCCTGTGGCCCTGGTTGATCCTCAGATGCGGCCTACTGCGTCTCTGCATGATGGCGGGCTGCCCTCCGGACCAGGGCTCGGAGTTCTCACGGCCCTTCCCTTTCTCTTCCAGCGAGAAGACCGAATCCAACAGCGACGGCTCCGCCACTGGAAGTGAGTACTACACGTAAAGTTCTAGCCCAAACTACATTGAGGTGAATATAGTTTTAGTTTGATCTTTTAGTCCTGTCCTGCTAACCATTTACAATAGTTCAGGTTGAGCTTAGTTCTCGTGTCCATTTACCCACTGGGCCAGGCATAGATCAGTTATTTGAACAGATAAGATGGCTACTGGTCTTTAAACCTCAACAGACATAGATTGACATCTCCCTCAACCCGCAGCCTAGATACAAACCCATCCCTCTGTCCCTGCTTCCTCTAATATCTCTCTCTTACTCTCACATTTCCTTCCCTTTCTTCTTCTGTTTTATTTCTCTATTCTCTCACTCCCTCCCTCTCTCTCTCTCCATATCTCTTTCTTCTCCTGTTCCTAATGCCTCCGTTTAGCATGAGTGAGTCTACATAGACTTGCTGTTCAATGGCCAGACCATCAAAGGGCCAGCGAAAGGACACGCCTGCCTTTAATGCCTCTCCTTGACATGAAATAACACCCGAAAATAAAGCTGTTAAATTAGCCATTTTTCTCTCAGCAATAGTCGATAGAGTAAGTGTCCAGGGGTCCTCATTTGCCTCTGGCAATTTAAACCTTGAAGATTACTCCCAATTTTCCTCCACTCTCTCTTCTCTCTTTTTCTTTGGTAACTGGCTCACTGCTCCTGTATTACAGCTGGACGGCTGAAGCGGAAAGGTAGTTTCACTCTTCTCCTCTTCTCTTCTATTTCTCCTCTCATCTCTCTGCCCCTGGGTGGGTGTCTGGTGTTGTCACATCTCCGATATTGGTGTGTCTCTTCTCTTATGTACCCTTTGGCTGCCTATAATCCCCCCCCCCCCCCCCCCCCCCCCCGTCTCTGGTCTTGTGTTGTTGGGCCCTTCTGGGTCTATTTGGATGTTCATATACCTGAGATTCAGAAGGATATTCTCCTCGCACCATCAACAGGCTCTCTCTCTGTTCGTTTCAGTCTACCTCTGTCCAGGAACTGAGCTGGGATCCTTTACCTGTGCTCCCAAGACTGCGTGTGGAACTTTGTGTGTGTGCGTGCATGCATGTATCTGCTGTTGTGTGTCAGATGTCTTTATATACACAGCATTGTAATTAACCCAGTTTCCTCTGACTTCCTCATAAGCTGTGTTGTGTCCTGTGATTGTCAGCTCTGACGCCGTCGGCCCCGCTGGCTCTGATGCCCCCCCCTCCCTCCGGAGACAGCCAGGTCACCACCGTCACCCGGCTGCAGATGCAGCTTCACCTCCACGCCCTGCAGCAGAACGCCACCGACCTGGGCAAACAACTCTCCCAGCTCCGCAAGATGCAGGTGAAAACGACTGAGCCTACTCTCCTTCTTTAACACATTTAGGTCATAGTATGCTTTGCGAGACAACGGAAGATTAAAGTTGTCGTATGTGTTGGTGCTAAGAGTTTGAAGCCGTGGTCCTTAAGACCCTGGCCTAGTGGATATCCCTGTGAAGACGGACGCAGCATCAGATAATGGAAAGAAATGAAACCATTCAACGTTTTCCCTGTGACTCCCTGCGGTACCATGGTTACAGGCTGAGGAGAGAAGAGAATGGCCCTGTCTGTGTCTTAACTCTCTGGAGGGGGGGGGGGGGGGTTGCTCTAACACATCAGATCAGTGGGGAAAAGAAATGAAGACGTGTAGAGGATATGGCGTATGTGATTTAGGGACAGCGCAGGGCCGTTTAACAGTCTGCCCTGTCTGTCTCTTCCTTTAGAGAGAGTTTATGAAACATAACAGTGGTCCAGTCCACTTCATGCATTGTTAAACTCTCCCTAGGGCCCAGCTCAATGGCTCATGACTCCTGGGTTTTGTAGTTTTATAGCCTGCGATTTCCTCAACATACAACTGGTGCTCACAGAGAGGCACAGCAGCAGTACCTGCATCAACTCTCTTCCGGATGAGGAACTGGGTTTTAGGGGTGGGATTTATTGTTGGAGAAAGAATACACTGAGTATACAAAACATTATGAATACTTGCTCTTTCCACAACACAGACTGACCAGGTGAATCCAGGTGAAAGCTATGATCCCTTATTGATGTCACCTGTTAAATCCACTTCAATCAGTGTAGATGAAGGGGAGGAGACAGGTTAAAGAAGGATTGTTCGGCCTTGAGACGATTGAGACATGGATTGTGTGTGTGTGCCATTCAGAGGGTGAATGGGCAAGACAAAAGAAGTGCCTTTGAACGGGCTATTGTAGTACTGTAGGTACCAGGTGCACCGGTTTGTGTCAAGAACTGCAATGCTGCAGGGCTTTTCACGCTCAACAGTTTCCCATGTGTTCAACAAAGGTCCACCACCCAAAGGACATCCAGCCAACTTGACACAACTGTGGGAACTATTGGAGTCAACGGGTGCAGCATCCCTGTGGAACGCTTTCGACACCTTCTAGAGACCACGCCCTGACGAGTTGAGGCTGTTCTGAGGGCAGAAGACACAGGTGGAGAGGAGTAAAGTGGTAAATGGAAGCCAAATGCAGCACAGTGGGACTAGAGAGTAGCACTCATCTCAGTCATTTACCTGTGTGTGAGCCCAACTCCTAACCTCTGACCCGCCCCGTTGCCCATGGAGACGGCCCCAGGCCTGAATAATATATGATGCTCATGAATTATGTAGAGCGAGAGAGAGAAGGGAGAGGAAGGGTGAACGTGGTAGAGGTACCGTAATGCAGAGAAAGAAACAGAAAGAGAGTATAAATGTTTTTATTGTGACTGCTGTGGCTGGATCAGAATACATGGGGTTTTAATGTATTGCTTCTATTGGGTCAAATCAGAAGTAATGCTGCAGAGCACATTGTTTATACTGTTGTTCAGTTTGATTCCCTGGAACATAAAAGCAATCCATTATTAATTTCCCTTGCTAAGCAGGTGCTTTCATCTCAGTAGACAGAGTTCATTCATAGTTCTGGATGTGTATTGAATTTTGATTGAGTGCTTTGCAGTAGGATTTAGAGGTCCTACTAGTGCAATTCTCTAACTGGAAACCCTGCTGTTTTCTGCCTGTGTGTGAACCTTATTTTTCTCTGAGTGAGACACACACGCGCACACACACACACACACACACACACACACACACACACACACACACACACACACACACACACACACACACACACACACACACACACACACACACACACACACACACACACACACACACACACACACACACACACACACACACACACACACACACACACACACAGCACATTGATGGGTTCCGTCATCAGCTAATCACATTCTGTTAGCAGGGGAGACAGGTTGGCTCAGACAGGTTGGCTCAGACAGGAGCGCTGGCGCATCAGAATGCCCGCAAAGCACTCAAGGACACAAACACACACACTCTTTCTCTCACACACACACACACACACGCACATGTAACCGATGTGAAATGGCTAGCTAGTTAGCGGTGGTGCGCGCTAATAGCGTTTCAATCGGTGACGTCACTCACTCTGAGATTTTGAAGTAGTTGTTGCCCTTGCTCTGCAAGGGCCTCGGCCTTTGTGGAGCGATGGGTAACGATGCTTCGAGGGTGGCTGTTGACGATGTGTGCAGAGGGTCCCTGGTTTGAACCCAGGGAGGGGTGAGGAGAGGGACGGAAGCTATACTGTTACACACACACACACACAGAGATACACACAACGTGGAGGTACAAACTCATGGACAAGGCAATGCATCCCCATTATTAGACAGACAAGGTCAAAAAAAGAACACACCAGTCAAGGGCAGGGCAGTACTGTTCACAGACAAACACACACCAGTGTCTCCCATGTGTTCATTTGGCAGCAGCCACTGGGCAATTGTTGCCGCCACACCAAGGAATTAACTTTATTTGTTTTACCCATATATTTTCTAATAATATAATATTTTAGAACTAAAAATCACAAAAATAAAAGCTAATTCAATGAAACCAATATAATCAAACAATGAATTTAGGGGTAGTTTTTGCATGTCTGCATTACCTACCAGACACACAGGATACATGCTCAGGGGCCCTGATTGGGGTCCCATTGATTTTGTTTTAATGTTTGAGCATAAGAACACAGAATTAGCCAAGGCAAAGAGTAGAATTGCAGGAAATTAGCTTTCACGCTGCAAAATATTCTGTCAGCTCTGTTGAAAAATGTATCCAATTGCAGGAACATTTTTGGTCCAGAAAAAACCTTTGCTTATTGCTAATAGCACAACTGCCTGATGGTATGCTAATAGCAGGATGTTGTCACTGTGATTCCATTGTTATCTTGACCTCTACAAGCTACTTACTGCTCTGGGCAGGACCACCTTAGGTGTTAGATATCAAATCCAGAGGGAGGCCTATTGTATTGCAGCAGATGTGTACCATTAATGATCTGCAGAATTCCCTACTGAATGACCTCAGACACCTGTAACATCTATTACCTTCACAATTTGGATACACTGATTTCTGCTACAAGGACTATCATTCAGAACACTATTAGGTACACAATATAATCTTGTTTAACCATTCAGGATTGTGTGTGTGTGTTTGCGTGCGTGCGTGCGTGCGTGCGTGCGTGCGTGCGTGCGTGTGTGTGTGTGTGTGTGTGTGTGTGTGTGTGTGTGTGTGTGCGCAGCTCCAGAACCAGGATAGTGTGAAGACGCTGCTGAAAAGAACGGAGAAGGAGCTGAATGTGCGTGTGAGTGACGCTCTGAGGAAGCAGGAGGACCCTCTGCAGCGACAGCGCCTCCTGGTGGAAGAGGAGAGACTCAAGTACCTCAACGAGGAGGAGTTTATCATCCAGCAGCTCCAGTCAGTAACTCACCTGATCACGGGATCATTCCTTGATTAAGATTTAGTTTGTTGAATGACTGGTTAACTGACTGATTGACTGATTGACTGACTGACTAACTGACTGATTGACAAAATCTATTCACATGATTATTATTATTGTTCTTTTTTGTAGGTCATTAAGATCATTGAGGTTCTAAGGAGGTCCTATGATAATAATATGGTTGTACTAAGGCAGTAATACAGGCCATCCTACTGGCAACACAAACAATCCCCATGCGTTACCCAGACACTGCCTGGCTTAGCAGAGTGTGTAACTTTATACGAGTGGACATTGTTGAATGAATCATTTGCCTCGTTAGATCATCGCTGTTAATCTAGGCTTGTTATTAACCGTTGCTAATAGCCATTTTATTTCATTTAAATATTCATACCATTTTGATTGGCCGTATGGCTTCAGGCTGATTTACTTGACATCATTAAGTTGGATTTTCATTAGTGGTTTTGCTTCGTCAGCTTGTGTGTGTGTGTGTGTGTGTGTGTGTGTGTGTGTGTGTGTGTGTGTGTGTGTGTGTGTGTGTGTGTGTGTGTGTGTGTGTGTGTGTGTGTGTGTGTGTGTGCCAGCGTTCGTGTGTACATGTGTGTGTCCAGACTGTGTGTATGTCTCTCCGTCGGCCTCGTGGTTCTCTCGCTTCGACACACACACCACAGTGTTCTCAGTAGAACATTACAGTCTTCATAACATGAACGTTTTCATGTTAACTGTGAAGGCCTTGTGTTGACACGTCTCTCCTGTGTTGTCTCTCCAGTGACCTGGAGAAGTCAGTGGAGGATATCCAGAAGGGTTCGTCTGTCAATCACAAACTGGTGACGGTTCAGGAGCTGGAGGAGAAGGCCTCGCTTCTGAGGAAACTAGGAGAGACACTCACAGAGCTCAAGAGTAAGTCACTCCCTGATACACGGATCACTCACAGACACACTGACACGGTCTGATACACTGATCACTCACAAACACACTGACAGGGTCTGATACACTGATCACTCACAGACACACTGACAGGGTCTGATACACTGATCACTCACAGACACACTGACACGGTCTGATAAACTGATCACTCACAGACACACTGACACGGTCTGATACACTGATCACTCACAGACACACTGACACAGTCTGATACACTGATCACTCACAGACACACTGACAGGGTCTCATCACAGGAGGCTGTTAACAGCTCGTAATAATGGCCGGAACGGAGCAAATGGAATGGCATCAAACGCCTGGCAACCATGTGTTTGATGTATTTGATACCATTCCACTAATTCCGTTCCAGCCATTACCACGAGCCCGTTCTCCCCAATTAAGGGGACACCAACCTCCTGTGAGTCTGATACACTGATCACTCACAGGCACACTGACACGGTCTGATACACTGATCACTCCCTGGCACACTGACACGGTCTGATACACTGATCACTCACAGGCACACTGACATGGTCTGATACACTCATCACTCACAGACACACTGTAGGGAGCTGACTTAGATAGTCAATCACAGACACACATCAGTCTCAAACATACAGACATCACAATCACCGCTCTCAGAATCAGACTCCCGTTGTAACTCCTGAGATGTGAAGATGTAGTGACCCCTCTCTCTCCCTGTCCCCCTCCAGACCAGTTCCCCAGTCTGCAGAGTAAGATGTAGTGTCCCCTCTCTCTCCCTGTCTCCCTCCAGACCAGTTCCCCAGTCTGCAGAGTAAGATGTAGTGTCCCCTCTCTCTCCCTGTCCCCCTCCAGACCAGTTCCCCAGTCTGCAGAGTAAGATGTAGTGTCCCCTCTCTCTCCCTGTCCCCCTCCAGACCAGTTCCCCAGTCTGCAGAGTAAGATGTAGTGTCCCCTCTCTCTCCCTGTCTCCCTCCAGACCAGTTCCCCAGTCTGCAGAGTAAGATGTAGTGTCCCCTCTCTTTCCCTGTCCCCCTCCAGACCAGTTCCCCAGTCTGCAGAGTAAGATGTAGTGTCCCCTCTCTTTCCCTGTCCCCCTCCAGACCAGTTCCCCAGTCTGCAGAGTAAGATGTAGTGTCCCCTCTCTCTCCATGTCTCCCTCCAGGCCAGTTCCCCAGTCTGCAGAGTAAGATGTAGTGTCCCCTCTCTCTCCATGTCTCCCTCCAGACCAGTTCCCCAGTCTGCAGAGTAAGATGTAGTTCCCCTCTCTCTCCATGTCTCCCTCCAGACCAGTTCCCCAGTCTGCAGAGTAAGATGTAGTGTCCCCTCTCTCTCCCTGTCCCCCTCCAGACCAGTTCCCCAGTCTGCAGAGTAAGATGTAGTGTCCCCTCTCTCTCCATGTCTCCCTCCAGACCAGTTCCCCAGTCTGCAGAGTAAGATGCGGGTGGTGTTGAGGGTGGAGGTGGAAGCGGTCAAGTTCCTGAAGGAGGAGCCACACAGACTGGACGCCCTGCTGAAACGCTGCAAGAGCGTCACTGACACACTGACCACCATGCGCAGGTACGACCCAACACACTGACCGCCATGCGCAGGTACGACCCAACACACTGACCGCCATGCGCAGGTACGACCCAACACACTGACCGCCATGCGCAGGTACGACCCAACACACTGACCGCCATGCGCAGGTACGACCCAACACACTGACCGCCATGCGCAGGTACGACCCAACACACTGACCGCCATGCGCAGGTACGACCCAACACACTGACCGCCATGCGCAGGTACGACCCAACACACTGACCGCCATGCGCAGGTACGACCCAACACACTGACCGCCATGCGCAGGTACGACCCAGCACACTGACCATCAGTGAAACATTGACACTGATCCAACATCACAGGTACATGAACGATGTGTAACTCAGAGCCTGCATTGTCTAGCCACAGCCCACCAGCACTGACCACATAATGGCAGATATACAGACGTTACTGGCATCGCCTGACATTGGCTGTGTTTGTGTGGTCAGGCAAGTGAACGAGGGCGTATGGAAGAAGCAGGAGGACTTCCCCAAGCACAGCAGTGAGGACTTGCGTAGGAGTTCTGACTTTGACATGCCCACCAGCCCCCCTCTCAACCTCAGTGACCTGAGGGGCGTCAGTAGCCTGTCTAACTGGAGCCCCCACTCCAGCCACAGCCATAGTCACAGTCACGGACACAGCCAGCCCTCCTCTGGCCCTCACAGGGACAATCCTCCCCCTGTGCCTCACAAGGGCCGGGCCCTGGAAGAGCTGGCCAACCGCGCAGCCGCTGATAAGGCTGTGTCTGTGGAGGTTCGACTGGTAAGAAACCCTTCTGTTACTCCATTCTAGTGTTTCATCTGTAGTTGTCCTAGTGTAGCATTGGTATGATGATACAGTATGTATAGGTTTTGGAGGAGAGTGTGCGTAGGCATGAGTGAGCCTACAAGTGTGGATGTCTGCACATGTGTGAGTGAGTGTCAGTGGGTTCTGCTGAGGGGAGGACGGCTCATAATAAGAGCTGGAACGGAGCCAATGGAATGGTATCAAACACATGGAGACACGTGTTTGATGTATTTGATACCATTCCACTGATTCCTCTCCAGTCATTACCACAAACCCGTCCTCCCCAATTAAGGTGCCACCAACCTCCTGTGGTGTGTGTGTGTGTGTGTGTGTGTGTGTGTGTGTGTGTGTGTGTGTGTGTGTGTGTGTGTGTGTGTGTGTGTGTGTGTGTGTGTGTGTGTGTGTGTGTGTGTGTGTGTGTGTGTGTGTGTGTGTGTATACAATATCCCTCACTGTGCTATATCTCTCTATGGCTCCCCCTCCCCAGGCAGCAGAGCGGGACTGGGAGGAGAAGCGGGCTAGTCTGACCCAGTACAGTGCTCAAGACATCAACCGTCTGCTGGAGGAGACCCAGGCTGAGCTGATGAAGGCCATCCCAGACCTGGACTTTGCCGCCAAGCAGATCAACAAGCCCTCCTTCAACACACCCTCCCAGTCTCAGACCCCCCAGAGTGGGGGAGGGACCCCAGAGCAACGCCCTACCAAGCCCCAGCACGCCACACACAAGCTCTCGGGGAAGGAACCTGGCTCCAGACGTGCTTCCGGTAAGGATACATCAGACCTCTCCTCACCCAACAGAGGAAACAGTAGAGCGTTGTTTGTTTTTTGATGTACTGATGGGAAGCAGTGTTTTGTCACACACTCAGCTCATGAATGTGTCGGTGTCGGCTGTGGTGCCAGTATGAAGGTACTGTGTCCGGTTCTCTAACGGGTGCCCATGGTACTGCCCTGCCTGCCACAGATGCAGAGCAGCTGACAGTGACTCGCTATCGTACAGAGAAGCCCTCAAAGTCGCCCCCTCCCCCGCCACCTCGACGCAGCTTCCCATCATCCCCGGCTGGCCTGATCACCCGCAGCGGAGAGACCCTTATCCCCGGCAAGAGCATGAAGGTGACAGAGCATGAGGCATGGATGTATATTCACACACACACACACACGCACCTCCTGCCTAGTTTCTGATCTCCACTATGTATGTGTGTAAAAGTCGGAGGTGGAGGAGGCAGAAGCACAGAAGCCCTATGTGAAGCTGCGACGGACGGTGTCTGAAAACCCGCGTCCTGCATCCACCCCTCCCACCCTCGCCTCTGGAGACAAGGAAGAGGGAGAGGAGGACAAGATCGCTGCTGAACTGGAGGTACTGGTATACCAGCTTCAGAAATAGTGGATTAATAGTGTTTGCAGAGTTTATATAGTATTAGGAGGTGGTCCCTGAAGGAATTTAGGGAAGGGTGGACGGAATGGGAAATGTTACTGAAAAACGACACGTCCTCTGCTTCCCTAATTTTGCCTAGAGCTTGTAGCTACACGCGCACACACACACACACACACACACACACACACACACACACACACACACACACACACACACACACACACACACACACACACACACACACACACACACACACACACACACACACACACACACACACACATACACACTCACGACCGTTGTAGGCCTCATTAGCTGGCTGCTTGGCGTGTTAGAGAGGATGGTCAGGTCAAAGTAGCAGGTGCCATATGTCCTCCACACCCCAGGCCTCCTCACTGAGACAGAGAGTCCATTCACTGTGGGCCCAGATTACTGCTGATCACACAGCTTAGTCACACACACACACAGAGTGTCACCCAGAGCTCACAGACCAACCCAGCCTGGCCACGTGGACCTAAGTGAAGCGTTGAGTTGTGTGTTTGTCTTTCTGATGCCCTGCTGGCCACTTAGTGAAGCAATAAATTGGACAGATTTTTTTTTTTTTTACTGTAATTTTTGATAGACCCGTTATAATAATTGATCTTGATATCATGGATAACTTATCCTAATTTAACCATTATTTACATTATTTCAACTCTCCCCTCCCCTCCCCTCCCTCCTACCCTTCCCCTGGCCAGCTGTTTCAGAGAGCCCCCCTCAGGCTCAGCCACCCCCCTCCCCTGTCCCTGCCCAGTGCCCCCCGCAGCAGGACCAGCGTGCCCCCCTCCAGCCTTGACCTATGGCCCCCAGGGGCCCCGGGCACCAAGGTAACGCCCTCCCTGACCTTGCGAGGGCTTGTGTGGACTGCTGCTTCCTGAGACTGCCCTCACCTTCCTCCTCGAACTAACACTTCCACCACTCTACCCCCTCCCTCAAATACACAGTCCCATGTTCCATCCCTGATCTCTACACCCCTCCCAGAGTACACCGTCCCATCCTCACCTTTTATCTCTACCTGCAGAGTGCTCTCCACAGGGTCTCCTGTCAAACACAGCAGCTGGTCACCAGCACACCGACTGTACACTGACCCTATTCTGCTTGGTGCTGTAGGGAAAGTAAAGGAGTTTGTACTATTGTTTTAAATGTAGCCCTTTGGTCCAGCACTCCCCTTGTTCTACACTACCAGAACACACCCCTAAACACACTGTCTCCAGACGACACACACACCCTATACCAACACACACTCACACCCTGATGGAGTGATCACTCTTCCTTACACACAAACACTCCTGTGACTAGTCACTCTCTGTGTTGGTTGCAGTGCTCTGAAGTGCATGGATGTGCGTGCGTGTTATAGTGTGCAAGTGTGTGTGTGAGGGCTTGTGTACGTGTGTTTGTGTGTGTTCGTGCACGTGTGTGTGTGTGTGTGTGTGTGTGTATGTGTGTGTGTGTGTGTGTGAGTGTGCGTGCGTGCGTGCGTGCGTGCGTGCGTGAGCAGTTGTGAAACTCTACACTGTGTCTACCAGCTGTCTAGAGCATCGTTGGACTGCTCTGGCATACAGTGGAAGCAGGGCAGCTCAGAATGCACTGCCAGCATACTGGCATCACACTCACAGGTTAGTGCCCTAATGAGAAGTATTTTAGAACCAGTCAATTACCATTACACTGTTCAGAAAACAATCCTATTTTATCTTATTGAATGTATGATGGAATATTCCTTCTATTCACCCATTTTGTTTAACAGGCACAGAGCATGGCCCTTCCTGGTCCATCCTTCTCTCCTGTCCCCCGGATTGGGCTGACAGAGTACGTGTCAGTTTTACTCTCTCCCTCAGAAGGCTTTGTCAGAGACTTGACACAGGACCATCAGATGTCCCCAACAGTGGACCAGTCCCGGAGCCAGACTGCTCCTCCCCAGACAGTCTCCCAGATCCAGGAGGTCTCTAAGGGGAAGGATCCCGTCAGCCAGCCCCAGAGGAAGCCTTCTCGGCGGGGGGAGCTGAGAATCCTGGAGTCCTTTGAGAAGGAGGAAGAGAGGGAGGAGAGAGAGGAGCTGTCCTTGGTGCTGACTGAGCTGGAGGTGATGGTGATGTCACCCTCAGAGACCCAGAAGCTCAGCAGGACCTGGGGAGAGGCTCTACAGACACTCACCATCCCACCTCAGCCTTCAGAGGGAAGCACTGAAACCCGTCTGTGTGGGGCTCCACTACTGGTACTATTCAGGGAGACTGTGACGGTCAGAGAGGCCTACAGGAAGCTGCAGTTACTGCTGGGCAGGGAGGAGGACACAGGGTCATCCAAGGTGGACCCCAAAACCAGAGCAGGTTCTTCTCACAGCAGCCTGAGCAGCAGCCTCAGTACCCTGGGTTCCAGGATAACTCTCGCTCCTGAGCAGCAGGACTCTCTGAGAGAGGCTCTGAGGAGAGGGGTGGAGACAGGGGCCAGGAACCTGACACTCCCTCACAGCACTGGAACGAAGAGCATTCTAGCCACCCTTCCGGAGCCCAGTCAGGACTCTGCAGAAGCAGCAGTGAAACCCAAAGGGTCTGCAGGTTGTAAGGAGAGCCAGGCCAGGGAAGAACAGGGACTGAACCCCTGGAAGCAGGGAGAGGACATTAGGAGCAGCACCTACAGCAGGCTGGACAGCCTGGATGAAACCATCCGCGAGCTGGAGAACACCCTGCTGGAGCTCAGTGGCCACCCCACCACAGTGCATCTCTCCAACCGCACACTCCCCACTGACACTGCCTTGTCGGAGGCTCCAGACCCAGCCCAGACGCCTGGTACCATCACCTCAGAGACCAAGAAGCCCCCAGTCCCACCCAAGCCCAAACCCTCCTACACTCCTGCCACGATGACCAAGGTCTATAACATGCACCCCTGCATAGACTCTGCTCTTTAGAGGGCATGCACTCACTTCTCTTTATTCTCTTCTGTCTTTTTGGCTTTAAGTGTTGGGGTTGCTGTTTCAAGCTGAGGCTTTATCTTGTCTTCCTCCTATTCACTTCAGAGGGAATCTGACTGCACATAACATACCAACCTCACATGGAGTTATACCTCACAACCTCAACCTGCTCTCAACCTGCCAATTCCCACGTAGAAGTAATCTGTTGTCTGCTCCCTGTGAAAACGGGTAGATTTTGGCAGTCCAAACAGAATGTTTAAAATCTTAAATCTGTTCAACTCCAAGGGGCCTGCAGCAGATGCTCTCCTTCTCTGTACTGTGATTAGTCATGTGGGGCTACTGTCCACTTGGAGACGGGTTGTTCATTGTCTTTTCATTGATCTTCTGTTTCTACTCTGTAAACCAGGGCAAGTCCAATCTCTGCTGCAATAAACTGTCATTTCTCTTTCTCTCCCCTCCTTATTTCCCCCCTCTCTTCACGCCTTTGTCTTGTCTTCTCTTTGTCCTTTGCTACTTCTCCCGTCTCTGTAATCAATTACCAGTTACCCGCATCCTCAACTATTATAGCTTTACCTTGAACTTTCTTTCGGCTTAATCGACAATCGAAACGTTGAGACTTGTTTACAAATTGGTCTGAAACTGAATACAGACACACACTGTTGTTTTCATTATCCCATAGTAAATCATTAGCATAGGGCAGACCAGACCTCGGAGGGCTCATTGCATGCTGGGAGTCGGAGTTTGTCATTTCACCTTTAGGTCAACGCTCCTTGTAAAAGCTCCCAAAATGAAATACATGGTTGAATAATGATGATAGATGGAGAGTTAGAGATAGACAGGTGAAGAGGTAGAGTGTAGCATGGACCACCATGTTGTCTCAGTGTCTAGATAGGCTGACACTCAGTCCAACTGCAGTGGAGTGCCAAGCCACAGTGGGGCTTGACTGTCAGGGACCATTTCTCCTCTCGGCCGTTCAGCTGGAGAAACAGGTCCCGTGGGCTTGACGTGGGCTTGACGTGGGCTTGACGTGGGCTTGACGTGGGCTTGACGTGGGCTTGACGTGGGCTTGACGTGGGGTTGGTGTGGAGTTGCAGCGTTTTCCCCGCCTTGTTGCATCACCCTTAGTACTGTAACCACCACTGCCTTTAACTGGGTCTCATTAGGCCAATCAGATCCTTCACCCAGGTTCCCTACTCTACCCCTGAATGATTCATATTAGCATACCATACTGGGCGCTCCGTCTCCTGTAATCATTAGCACTGCCTTTCCTCTTAGCCAATGTGCGTGTATGGAGGAGGTTGGGGAGTAGATAGGATGTGCGTGTTGGAGTGAGTGAGTGCGTATTTGCTTTTTGCATATTAGAGGCAGAGAAAATGGGTGAGCCGACGACATCATATGATGGAGCCCCCGGTGCAGCCATGCTGAGCAACACCACTTTGAATTTCCCATTTCCATATTCACCTGTTTGTCAGATCTTCTGCAGCCAGTGTGTAGCGATATATTGAAAGTCAGTGGGGCGGATAGCAGGGAGTTGTTTCAGCGAGGCTTTAGTGAGCACCCTGATCTTAGGGCTTTCAGCAGCCGGCGGGCATACTGGGTGAGAGCTTCTATTGAGTTGGTATATGTCTGATTAAAAGGAATGAAATGTAAATCTGTTCGTGCTCTGTGGCACTAATACTCACGTCTCTCCCCTCTTCTCCTCTCCTTGTCTCCTTCTCCAGGGAGGAAACAGCTCTTCAGCTGTGGGTAAAGTCCACTCCTCGGCTGCCTCCAGACTGAAGCACCTGCAGCAGAGCAGCACAGAGAAGACCAAAACTGGCAAGAGGGAAGACTTCCTCAAGGGCCAGCAGCAGGTACTGTATTCTAGTGAGACTGATCATCTACTACTGACTGCCCCTACCTAACTGACCCCACACCTCGATCTTCTGCACAAGGTAGCCTATTCCACTGTTGTATTAGTGTACCTCCATATCTTGGTGTGATTTCTTAATCCATAGACCGTCGATGGATGAGCCAGAGCCACTAGTACTACTAGGGTCCTGTTTGATAAAGGGGCTATAGATAGTGTATGGATTAGATAGTGTAGTGCACCAGGGCACCTGAAGGTCTTGAAGGATGTTGGGTTATAAGTTGGGAAATGCAAGGGGCCCCAGGGGAGACGGGGAAATGGAACTGTTCAGGCGTGTCAGAACAAAGTCAAGCTAAGAGAGAACTTTCTTCTCTAGTGCTGGCAGGAGTCATGTCAAGGAAATAAGCTTTAATGTCAATGTTATTTGAAAAATACCAGAGCACCGAAGTGCACCTAAACCCCCTCTCCACGCTAAAAATACTTTGATTGGGAATTCAGAGAGGGAGCCATTCATGTGAATCAAGAGAGAGAGGTGTGTGTGTGTGTGTGTGTGTGTGTGTGTGTGTGTGTGTGTGTGTGTGTGTGTGTGTGTGTGTGTGTGTGTGTGTGTGTGTGTGTGTGTGTGTGTGTGTGTGTGTGTGTGTGTGTGTGTGTGTGTGTGTGTGTGTGTGTGTGTGTGTGTGTGTGAGAAGCCAATAAAGCCATTTGAATTGAATTGAATTGAGAGAGAGAGAGAGAGAGAGAGAGAGAGAGAGAGAGAGAGAGAGAGAAGCCAATAAAGCCATTTGAATTGGAGAGAGAGAGAGAGAGAGAGAGAGAGAGAGAGAGAGAGAGAGAGAGAGAGAGAGAGAGAGAGAGAGAGAGAGATAATACATAGAGAGAGTGTGTTATGAGACTGGGTTGACTGGTAGCTTTATAGGTAAACATGGGAGGAATCTCTAATGCCCTTGTCTCCCAATGTAAGCTGAGGCTAATCAGTACAGTACTCAGTTGTGTCAGTGCAATCACTGATTATTCAGTATGAAGAGCACAGTGCTTCCCCCCAGTGTGCTCCCTTCAGCTGTCACTCGCTTTCTCTCTCTTCCTCCATTTTATTCACTCACTCCTTCCTTACTGCACAATCTTTTTCATCCCTATTATTTTTTGTTCTCTCAATTTTGCTGTCTCTCTTTTCCCACCTCTGTCTTTCTCTCTCTCTCCCCCTGTGTCTCTCTTTTCCCCCCTCTGTCTGTCTCTCTCTCTCTCTCCCCCTGTGTCTCTCTTTTCCCACCTCTGTCTGTCTCTCTCTCTCCCCCTGTGTCTCTCTTTTCCCACCTCTGTCTTTCTCTCTCTCTCCCCCATGTGTCTCTCCTTTCCCACCTCTGTCTTTCTCTCTCTCTCCCCCTGTGTCTCTTGTTCCCTCCCTCTTCTTCCCTGTTTCTGGAAAGCTGTAGGGGTGGAGTGGCCTCCTTCTAGCCCACTGAGAGGAAAATGAATCCCATTATTTCAGTATGAGGACACAGGATCTCAGCGTGCTCCCTTTGTCCACAGACTGTTGCAAACAATTACACTGAAAATAGGCTGTGTGAAAAGACTATCCCCTCGCCCAAAGGAAAGACACTCAAAACAATCTCTCTCAGAGTCGGCACCAAGCCATAAGTTAAGATAGCGCCAACAACAACAGTAACAAAGACATTACTAAACCCATTTCAGAGCATTTTGAATCAACATATGACTTCAATCGCAGAAGTCAATCTCCCCACTACTCAATGACTGACAGGCTGTTTGTGTTGACATAACATGCCATGGATGTCTGTCGTCTCTCATTACTCCACCTCAACACTGTCAGATGCCTACCTATACTATACTGCCCAGGGTACTGTGTCACCCAGGTGCCCATCCACCCACCATATTAGTTGACCCATAGAGCTTTAAGGTGCCCCCCATAGTTTCCCCACTCCCACAGAGATGTAAGTTAGTTTCCCCACTCCCACAGAGATGTAAGTTAGTTTCCCCACTCCCACAGAGATGTAAGTTAGTTTCCCCACTCCCACAGAGTTGTAAGTTAGT
The DNA here is from genome assembly GCF_029448725.1 of Salvelinus fontinalis. Taxonomy (NCBI): domain Eukaryota; kingdom Metazoa; phylum Chordata; class Actinopteri; order Salmoniformes; family Salmonidae; genus Salvelinus; species Salvelinus fontinalis. Next base: position 85,377,502 of record NC_074666.1, on the reverse strand, counting down.
AGCCCCACCCCCATAGAGGTATAAGTTAGTAGCCCCACTCCCATAGAGTTGTTAGTTTCCTCCCTCCCATTGAGTTGTAAGTTAGTAGCCCCACTCCCATAGAGTTGTTAGTTTCCTCCCTCCCATTGAGTTGTAAGTTAGTAGCCCCACCCCCATAGAGTTGTAAGTTATTTTCCTCACTCCCTTAGAGTTGTAAGTTAGTAGCCCCACTCCCATAGAGATGTAAGTTAGTTTCCCCACTCCCACAGAGTTGTAAGTTAGTAGCCCCACTCCCATAGAGTTGTAAGTTAGTAGCCCCACTCCCATAGAGTTGTTAGTTTCCCCACTCCCATTGAGTTGTAAGTTAGTAGCCCCACTCCCATAGAGTTGTTAGTTTCCTCCCTCCCATAGAGTTGTTAGTTTCCTCCCTCCCATAGAGTTGTAAGTTAGTAGCCCCACCCCCATAGAGTTGTAAGTTAGTTTCCTCACTCCCACAGAGTTGTAAGTTAGTAGCCCAACTCCCATAGAGTTGTAAGTTAGTTGCCCCACCCCCATAGAGTTGTAAGTTAGTTTCCCCACTCCCATAGAGTTGTAAGTTAGTTGCCCCACCCCCATAGAGTTGGAAGTTAATAGCCCCACTCCCATAGAGTTGTAAGATAGTAGCCCCACTCCCATAGAGTTGTAAGTTAGTAGCCCCACTCCCATAGAGTTGTAAGTTAGTTGCCCCAACCCCATAGAGTTGTAAGTTAGTAGCCCCACTCCCATAGAGTTGTAAGTTAGTAGCCCCACTCCCATAGAGTTGTAAGTTCGTTGCCCCACCCCCATAGAGTTGTAAGTTAGTAGCCCCACTCCCATAGAGTTGTAAGTTAGTTTCCCCACTCCCATAGAGTTGTAAGTTAGTAGCCCCACTCCCATAGAGTTGTAAGTTAGTAGCACCACCCCCATAGAGTTGTAAGTTAGTAGCCCTACCCCCATAGAGTTGTAAGTTAGTTTCCCCACTCCCATTGAGTTGTAAGTTAGTAGCCCCACTCCCATAGAGTTGTTAGTTTCCTCCCTCCCATAGAGTTGTTAGTTTCCTCCCTCCCATAGAGTTGTAAGTTAGTAGCCCCACCCCCATAGAGTTGTAAGTTAGTTTCCTCACTCCCATAGAGTTGTAAGTTAGTTGCCCCATTCCCATAGAGTTGTAAGTTAGTAGCCCCACTCCCATAGAGTTGTAAGTTAGTTGCCCCACCCCCATAGAGTTGTAAGTTAGTTTCCCCACTCCCATAGAGTTGTAAGTTAGTTGCCCCACCCCCATAGAGTTGTAAGTTAGTAGCCCCAATTCCCTATGAGTTGTAAGTTAGTAGCCCCACTCCCATAGAGTTGTAAGTTAGTTGCCCCACCCCCATAGAGTTGTAAGTTAGTAGCCCCACTCCCATAGAGTTGTAAGTTAGTAGCCCCACTCCCATAGAGTTGTAATTTCGTTGCCCCACCCCCATAGAGTTGTAAGTTAGTAGCCCCACTCCCATAGAGTTGTAAGTTAGTTTCCCCACTCCCATAGAGTTGTAAGTTAGTAGCCCCACTCCCATAGAGTTGTAAGTTAGTAGCCCCACCCCCATAGAGTTGTAAGTTAGTAGCCCCACTCCCATAGAGTTGTAAGTTAGTAGCCCCACCCCCATAGAGTTGTAAGTTAGTAGCCCCACTCCCATAGAGTTGTAAGTTAGTATCCCCACCCCCATAGAGTTGTAAGTTAGTAGCCCCACCCCCATAGAGTTTTAAGTTAGTTTCCCCACCCCCATAGAGTTGTAAGTTAGTAGCCCCACCCCCAAAGAGTTGTAAGTTAGTAGCACCACCCCCATAGAGTTGTAAGTTAGTAGCCCCACCCCCATAGAGTTGTAAGTTAGTTTCCCCACTCCCATAGAGTTGTAAGTTAGTTTCCCCACCCCCATAGAGTTGTAACTTAGTTTCCCCACCCCCATAGAGTTGTAAGTTAGTTTCCCCACTCCCATAGAGTTGTAAGTTAGTAGCCCCACCCCATAGAGTTGTAAGTTAGTAGCCCCACCCCCATAGAGTTGTAAGTTAGTTTCCCCACTCCCATAGAGTTGTAAGTTAGTTTCCCCACCCCCATAGAGTTGTAAGTTAGTTTCCCCACCCCCATAGAGTTGTAAGTTAGTTTCCCCACCCCCATAGAGTTTTAAGTTAGTTTCCCCACCCCCATAGAGTTGTAAGTTAGTTTCCCCACCCCCATAGAGTTGTAAGTTAGTTTCCCCACCCCCACAGAGTTGTAAGTTAGTTTCCCCACCCCCATAGAGTTGTAAGTTAGTTTCCCCACTCCCATAGAGTTGTAAGTTAGTTTCCCCACCCCCATAGAGTTGTAAGTTAGTTTCCCCACTCCCATAGAGTTGTAAGTTAGTTTCCCCACCCCCATAGAGTTGTAAGTTAGTTTCCCCACCCCCATAGAGTTGTAAGTTAGTTTCCCCACCCCCATAGAGTTGTAAGTTAGTTTCCCCACCCCCATAGAGTTGTAAGTTAGTTTCCCCACTCCCATAGAGTTGTAAGTTAGTTTCCCCACCCCCATAGAGTTGTAAGTTAGTTTCCCCACCCCCATAGAGTTGTAAGTTAGTTTCCCCACCCCCATAGAGTTGTAAGTTAGTTTCCCCACCCCCATAGAGTTGTAAGTTAGTTTCCCCACCCCCATAGAGTTGTAAGTTAGTTTCCCCACCCCCATAGAGTTGTAAGTTAGTTTCCCCACTCCCATAGAGTTGTAAGTTAGTAGCCCCACCCCCATAGAGTTGTAAGTTAGTTTCCCCACCCCCATAGAGTTGTAAGTTAGTTTCCCCACCCCCATAGAGTTGTAAGTTAGTTTCCCCACTCCCATAGAGTTGTAAGTTAGTTTCCCCACCCCCATAGAGTTGTAAGTTAGTTTCCCCACCCCCATAGAGTTGTAAGTTAGTTTCCCCACTCCCATAGAGTTGTAAGTTAGTTTCCCCACTCCCATAGAGTTGTAAGTTAGTTTCCCCACCCCCATAGAGTTGTAAGTTAGTTTCCCCACTCCCATAGAGTTGTAAGTTAGTTTCCCCACCCCCATAGAGTTGTAAGTTAGTTTCCCCACCCCCATAGAGTTGTAAGTTAGTTTCCCCACTCCCATAGAGTTGTAAGTTAGTTTCCCCACCCCCATAGAGTTGTAAGTTAGTTTCCCCACCCCCATAGAGTTGTAAGTTAGTTTCCCCACCCCCATAGAGTTGTAAGTTAGTTTCCCCACCCCCATAGAGTTGTAAGTTAGTTTCCCCACCCCCATAGAGTTGTAAGTTAGTTTCCCCACTCCCATAGAGTTGTAAGTTAGTAGCCCCACTCCCTACTGATGCTGTTGTTTTGACTCACACCCACCCAGATATGCCCACCATGGGTGTCCTTTCTACTGGAGCCACAGCTGAAGGTAAAAAGATCTCTTCTCCCCAGAGATGACCCCTGACCCCAAACTCTTACATTGACCCTCTCTCTCTCTGGTCATCACTCTATCCTTTCATCTTCCTATCTTTTCTCTGTTTGTCTCTTTTCTGCTTCTATCCTCAGTGGTGTTATGAATTGACATTATCGGTGGTGCGAAAGCTTTCATATGTGTGTTATCTGTGTGTGTGTGTGTGTGTGTGTGTGTGTGTGTGTGTGTGTGTGTGTGTGTGTGTGTGTGTGTGTGTGTGTGTGTGTGTGTGTGTGTGTGTGTGTGTGCGTGCGTGCGTGCGTGCGTGCGTGCGTGCGTGCGTGGTGGAGACTGAACAGTGCATTGTGAGATGATACTCAGTGCCGTTGTGCCAGGCGCTTGTTATTATGCACTGCTCCAGTACCAGGAGACGTCAGAGCCATCCAGGCGTGAGAGGATTTTTTAAATCACCGAGCTGTTATAAGAACAGACAGTTCAAAGCCACCATTTCGGTTCGTTGGCCTTGGTGCAGATCAAGGAGGCCATGACAATGTGAATCCTTTTCATACCACAATCCTCGATTTCCATTTCCCATTTCGCTTCTTATTACTTCTGGCTGTGAAGCAGGCTAGTGGGGGGAGGGGGGTAGTAAAGGCCAGTCCCACGACACAGTGTTTTGGCAGGCAGCTCTGAGCTTCCGGAGATGAGAGGAGGCTATCTTACCGCACTAACAGAGCGGAATAAATGTTTGCGGAAGCAAGGCTTGAGAGAGAGGAGAGAGAGAGGGTGTCCTCAGGCAGAAGGAACAGCCTCTTTCCCTGGGGGCAGACAGCAGCACCAGAGTTACTGGAGCACCAGCCAACAGAGCAGGTTAAAGCCTCACAGGCCACACAACACGCACCTGCTGTCCAACAAACCACACAGACCAAATCCCCTCTGTCTCCACACTAACACCCTCCAACCACTCAGGGCAGAGTAGAAACCTCTCAGAAATAGTGGGTTGCTTTTATTTGGGAACATTGTGGAAGAGAACTTTTGACATATCTATGTACAAGAGTTATTCAAGAGCAAATGATTTGCAATCCTGGATTTAATCAAAGTCACCTCTAAATAAACGATGACCTTTGATATAAAACCTGGTATTGCTTTCGCCCAGTGTCTGTCTGACTGATGATACAGAGTTGGGATAGTCACATCAGACTCTTCGTCTTCCTCTCATCCCCTGGCCACAAGCACAGATGTCTAGACAGGTGTCATCAGCCAGTGGCACCGATGTAGGACTGATCACAGAGTAGGGGACCCTCACACACTCGTGCTCTGGCATAGCTCTGTTAGCGTTTGGCACTGCCTGTCTTCTGCCAATGCCCTGGTACTGCCACTCGCCTCCAGCCTTCCTCTATGAGAGAGACTGAATGCTGGCAGACTGCATTTACAGAGAATACACCCCCTATACGGTATAATGTGTACAGCGTTACCATAATGTCTCACTGCCAACACAGCGCCATCTACTGGTATACTCTAGCATCACACAAAGGGGAATATGCGTGATGCTGTTCATTTAATGTGTTTTGCATTTTTAATGACTCGGACGTCCATTAAAAAAACAGTCAAAACCGTAACGGACAACCTGTACACTTCTGTTACATTTTCACTTCAGACTGTTGGTATCATAATACAAAAAAAAGAATGTATTGTCTCATTCTGTGTATTTGGCACTCTTGGCTAGCATCAACATTAGCTGATACTAACCTGAATTTCCTGTGTTTGTCTCATGTTCTCATCTCACCCCTCCTTCCTCACCCCCCACCTCTCACCCCTCGTCCCTTACCCCACCCTGCCTGTGCCTCTCAACACCACCTGTTCCTGGGGCGCCACCACCACCTCACCCACCACCCTGTCACCTGTGTGATCCTCCTGGGCCATCCTGTACCACCCGGCCCACCCCTGCGCCTCTGTGACCTCTGACCCTGCACAGTGAGTGAGGGACCAGCCTGTGCTCCGTGCCTGTCCTCTCCAGACTCCTCCTCAGCACCAACCACCTGACTACAGAGCTGCATCTGACCCCCCACCCCATCCCCTGCTACTCCTGGTCCACGCCCTTAAGCCCCCCTCCTCTCTGTTGGCTTAACATGGGTATTGGCAGTCTCTGACTCCTGTACCCTCTCATGTCCTACATTGACCCCACGATGCACAAGATATCTACCACTCTCCCCTTGGTGTGTTTGTGTGTGTGTTCTGTATGTTTGTGTGTGCGCATGTCTGTGTGAATGGAAGGGTGTTGTCGGGGACCACTACCAACTATATGACTGTACTCTCTTCTTTCATTTCTCTTTTTCCCTGAAACCTTTCCAATTTTCCCCAATTCTCCATGTTCCTCCTCCTGTTCCTCCTCTTCCTGGTCTGTCCCTGGGTCTGACCCATAGGCCCATGGGAACAGCAGCAGCAGTATTGAGCCCCTCCTGTCAGGCACCAAAGCTGCCAGTTTCTCCGGCCGCCTGTCCTCCAGTTCGGCCTCGACTGTGTTCGCCCCGGGTCTGAGGAAGTATCCCCAGGAGGGGGCGCTGTCTTCCCTGACAGCCTCCTCCAGCCAGGCCAAAGCCCTGCTGGCCAGCCTGTCAGCCTCCAGCCTATCAGCCTCCAGCCTGAGCGCCGAGGCCCTGCTCCTCTCCTCCACCTTCCGCCAACACCGCCTCCTACGCGAGCAGCAGCGCGCCTCCTCCCTGCCCCTGTCCAACGGTCGCTCCTCCAACTCCACCAACACCTCAATCACCACCTCCTCTTCCTCCTCCTCCACCTCCCCCACCTCCACCACCTCCACCCCCTCCTCCTCGCCCTCCTCCCCAACCCCCCTGACCTCCCTCAACCTCTCCTCCGTGGGGCTCAAGCCCAGCGGCCGCAGCCTGCAGTGCTCCGGCTCCATCAGCTACAAGGAACGTGACAGCAAGACCCTGCCCAAGCCTGTCTCCCCTAGCAACTCACAGTGAAGTACAAGAGGATGGATGAGAGGAGGAAGAGGAGGAGGAGCGCAATCAAAGCAACATCACATGCCAAAAATGAAGAGGAAAACAAATACACTAGTCCCGCCCTCTACCCTAGCCCTCAATGCCAAGAGTCACATGCAGCGACACATATCAGTGGGGAGTTCCCCAGAGTTGACTTTCTGAGTGTCACTTTGCTGCCCTTGGTCTCAGTCCAGCAGCCAGAATCTTCACATATCTATAATTATACAGTACAAGAGTTGATGGTGGTTCCTCTCTGGCTCTCCCACTCAGTAGTACTGACAGTTTCCAAGACCCCCAGAGAGAGAGCTCAAAGATGGGCCTCGGCCTCCTCTCCCTCCCACTGCCTTGTCTGGTCTGGTCTGATCCGGCCTGGTCTGGTCTGGTCCGGTCTGATCTGGTCTGGGTGGGCAGAAAAACAGTGCCAGTACTTTATGAACCCTCAGTTTATCATCGCACCATTTGCCAAATCTTACTGGAAGGAACCTTAGTGGAGTAGATGTGATATCTAGACTGTGACTTATATTATACAGAGTAGAGTTGCAATAATCAACGAGTACAGTACAGTAGTCGTGTGTGTTCAGAGCTATAGCAGTCGTATTCCATCACCTGGCACAATGTGAATCTGTAAAGAAAAACAAAGCTAAACCAAGGTGGTGGTTTCCATTCTGAGACAGTTTTCTGTTTGTTCGTTTCTTTATTTTGGACTTATTGCATCACCTATGTAGAAGTCTAAACTGGTGCTATAGTTCTCCCTGTTTTGTAAAGACTTTACATGAATGAAACGGATCCCATTCAATGTGACTGTACATTCCACTGTTTATCTAATGCTACACCCCTGAAGTGGCTTTAGGCTTCTTCTCTCCGGCATCTGATTCCATTCTTACCCTCGTTCTCTATGGCCCCACTATTAGCACAGTTTGGCAATGGAGGAAAAGGCCAGGGAGCTGCTTTTGTTCAAGTCCTCTGGTTTGAGAGTCTGCGCACAATTGTATCGCCCACAATAGCACATTATAGGAACAGTAATGTGATATTACAGTAGACCCGTTATTTAACGACTGAGCTGGTACACGAAGAAGGGAAAAAAGAAAAAAGAAAATAGATTTAAACATTGAAAGTGATCGTTAAAGAATGTAGAATGTGTAGACATGAATGTTGCACGACAATCAGGACGTATCCACAGTTGACGGGTTTTGCCTTGGACTGGCGTTCCCTGCTGCAGTGATTGCACTCTGAACTCAACACACGCTCACGTGACCAGGCACAGGCATACAGCAGTAGATGCGCGCACGGTCTCCGACACGCCAGTGAGACGGAGATCCACCAAACTGTTTATGAAAAGCACAGTCTCCAGTTGTTTTGAGTCAAAACTGTTGACTAGATTGCCCATTTCTTAATTTCATGACTGTAGAACCACTGGTCATGAATTAACCCACACCGGTTTGATAATGCAGTCCTTTAGGTAGTAATCGATTTGAATGGTTAAAAGGAACAGAATGTTGAGAGAGAGAAACAACGGCACAAATGAATTCCCTTCTGAAAGGGACCAGAGATGTGGACCAGCTGATTAGTATTTAGCTGATTATTTACAAGACATGTGGCACAATGAGTTTCATTTTGGCCTGTGTGTATTTTCAGTATTTGCTCTAGATAAAACCCACAATAAGTTTATCTGGACCTCCCCCGACACAGAAGCGGGCTTAGCCCACAGCTGTTGGTTGTGCATTAGTAAGGTTTCCACAGGATATGGCTGCTTTCGTTCTGTGAAATATGTTTCGGAGAATAATTTGGTTCATGTACGAAGGCAGCTCCAGGGTATATGAGTGTTCTCCCCTTAAACCGGAGTGCTTACGCAGATCACTGGCTCCATTCCTCACAGCTGACTTAAGAGCTCGGAAGTGTTATAAGGATAGAAACACACTTTCATCAAAGACGTGTCGATGGTTTCCCTGCTGTTAATCTTACGCCAGCAAACACTCTGAAGCTCTCTTTCTTCTGTGATGCGTCACCAAGGCGACCTAGGGGGTTATGGCTGTGTGTAGTCCTAGTTCATTCTTCAATTGTTCAGGAGACAAGTGCGTGAAATTGATTCTTTGCGGCATTGAGATGAAAACAATTGCTTGTGAACGAGGCCGGTGTCAAGTGCAGACAGCTTGAGGTGGGAGATTGGTTGTGGTTTTCATGTTTGAAGGCTAGTGTAATAACAAAGTGCTTTAACTCTTCTCTACTGCTGGTTAGACATGTTTATCTGGACGTCACTGTTTGACACCCTTTTGAATTTAAGAAGGCTATTATTTTTTGCAACTTGCTATCTGTGCTGTCCTTTGGGGGAGATGTGTCTATGAATCAAACCCTTCTTGGAAGAGGTTCCCACTGGACCTGTATGTCTGACTGCCATGGTACTGTTATAATTGCACAAAATGATCGATGTTGCAATTTCCCCATGAGAGCACAGAGTGGACCTATCTGCATGAACCCTCTGGAACTTTGGTTTCATTGGAGACCCACCAAAGATACTGTTCTTGCTTATAGCAGTACAGATCGTGTGCACGTTTGTGTTTTTGCAGGCCGAGGAACCTTGGAATGATGGTCCAAATCAGATCAGTGGCTTCGACAACATATGGCTGTAAAGATCAGAACAAAGGGCGCACACACACACACACACACACACACACACACACACACACACACACACACACACACACACACACACACACACACACACACACACACACACACACACACACACACACACACACACACCAGAGTGTGTCAGAATGTAGCCGTGGCACCGCAATAAGCACACCGTCTGTTCTGTCAGCGAGAAAACGGTAAGCTCACGGCGCAGCGAGTTAGTTAAGCCTCACACTGGCTGCACTGTAGCAATGCAGGACTCGAGCCCTGGGTTTTATGAAGTGAAGCCAAATGAAAGAAATTCACTTACACATTCAACTCCACACTCAAATCCATAACTCCCAGCGCTGCTTTTGTGTCTGGCAGGGTGATGGGGAGGAAGGGAGGTATTCACACTTCGCTGCTTTTACACAGGAAAGTCCAAGATGAGAACCCCAAGACTGCGTGACAATGCGTTTTTGAATCACCATAGCACTAGTGTTATTGGACAGGAGATTTCAATATGGCTGAGTCTTGGAGGGGTTTATTGGTAGTGGGGATGAGGAGAGGAGGATGGAGAGTGGAGACACTCGTAGTGAAAGCCCCTGGCAATCAGAGAGATAGTTCATGCAAACTTGAAATGAAAAGTAAAATAAGGATACATATATAAATATATCTTCGTTAAGATGTTTGTGTATAATATTAATATAATTGTGAAGAAAGTGTGACACATAGGTCTGGATTAAATTATTATAATGTACAATTTAAATCATCCTCTTTTGGGGATTTATATAAGTAGGCATTTTGTACAGACTTTCCTTATCAATTCTTCAAGAGAGATAATGTATTTCACATTAGCAAATTATTTATTCATAAGCAGAACATTTTTATATTGATTTGAAAATATTTATCTGTATAGAAGACAGAACAGGTATGTAATATACAGTGGAGCTCATTTTTAATTCTGGGATATTTTTATTAGCACTATTTTTAACAGTTGTGTGAGTTTCCTCTTTTGCTGGCCTGCTGGCCCATGCTACTGGTATGTTTAGGGAGAGGTTGCCCCTGAGCTGGTCCAGTACAATGTCTGCTCCCAGGCCTCCACTAGCTAACACTCATTTTGTGGTAAGGGGAGCTGTTCCTAGACCTGTTCTTAGGGGCGTACCTTTTCTTTGGAACTTCTGTTGGTTTACTTAGTCCTCTTCTAGTCTCTGTTCTAGTCTTTGTATTACAAGGCACTCCCTATACCTGACTGATGTGTTCTTCACCCTTGGCTGATTCCAGTGGTGTTAGAGAGAAGTCTGGTGGGAGACAGCGAGAGAGAGAGAGAGAGAGAGACAGGTGGGGATGAGCGACAATACTGTGAAGTGGGCGTTTACCTGATGATGCAACATGACCTTGCTGCTCGGATTGGTTGTATTGATCGACTGTGAAAGGACTGTTCACAAGAGAGGGGTTGGCTGTTCCTCCTGAAGGTATCCCACTAAAATGAATAGCCCATACTAGAAACCCCTCTGCTGGTGGTACGATAGGATGGCATTACATCATTATGGCCCAAAGGTATTAACGGAGAAGGATCTCAGCATTGAATAAGTCATTTAGGTTTCAATGACAAACCAAGAGCACATAACACAGATAATTATGGAGCATTCGCTTTTTCTTCATCATCATAATCATTGTCTATTGAGACATGTTTGGTTCTGTTTTGAATAAATGAAAGCGACATGTGTGTATTATTTGACCTGCTTTCTGTGGTGTGTACAGTACTGTATGAGGTTCTGACATGAGTGTGTACAGTACTGTATGAGTTTCTGACATGAGTGTGTGGATGTTCCAAAATCTTGGCATCGAGAAGAAAACAAAACAAAACGATATGTAAATAGACGGAGTAATTCCTAGAAAGTTCAACAACATATTATGTCCAAAATAATGTTTTATTCATTAAAAGATGATGGATACAAAGGTATATTCTAAAACAATGCATGAAATATTGTCAAGCAATCGCACGGTGCAGTTGAAAAGTGTTGTCTACGTGTTTTCTTAAAGAACAGAGCGAGATAGAAAAAGAGGTGTACCACTTTAAAGGTTTACAACGGTAGAGAACCAGACCTTTTTACCTTGGATCTTTCTGTGACACAGGCATGTTCAGTCTTACTGTGATCAGTGATGCTACGGTGATGATGGCTGAGAGTGAGGAGTGTTCCCAACAACCCGGAACGATCTGGAACACTTCAAAGCACCTTCACCAGAAAAACCCACCAATTATGATCTCCCACTTGTAGAGTAGTGTGACATAATGAACAATACAACAAAAAAATAGATCTATAGAAATATAAATACCTACTGATACAGGACATTCTGATTTATCAGTGTGGATGCCATGATATTCTGTGAGAAATGTGATTTTTTTTTCTTTCTGTGAGAAGACCGGCAGTTGAACCTGCTTCCTTTTGTACATACTTGCTGTGGTTGTGTGTGTCTAATAAAGTGCAGCTCTCTTGTACAGTCGGAGTCCGGGTTTGGCTTTATCGTAGACAGTACCGGTAAGTTGATCTTCTCTCCCTTTTGGGATCAGTAAAGTATCCCGTCAGTAGGTGGAGTCCCTGCGACAGGTCCAGCGGCGGCCCTCAGATGGGTCATTGTAGTATTGTTAACTGGGTATGGAATGCTCTCGCCGCTCATCCCGCCTGGGGCTAGGAGGATGTTTCATGTACAGACATAACGTGAACACTCTGATATGACTACAGGGCACATAGACTTTCTAAAGGCTTGGCAGGTCACGGATCCACTCTAGGGTAAGCAAGTACTTGAGTCATGAATTTGGAGTGATACAATAATGTGAAACTTGTTTTTTTTTTTTTTTTAAGAATGTACTCATTAAAAGATGAACGGAACAAAAACTTGAAAGTTATTTTAAAAAGCTAAATGGATAAAAATGCACCAATGTATTTGTATGTTACACATTTGCTCATGACGTATAGTTACAGAGTCAATTCATACTGTTGTTTAAATGTGTATTGATAGGTAAAAGGCCATATAATCTTCAGTACTAATGTAGGTGTATTGTGTATGTACAGTACAGGTATGTATTTGTGTTCTGTGTATGCATACACATTGACATTGAGTGTGTACAGTAATCTCAGTGGAGTTGTGGGTCTTGGAGCTGGAGTTGTTCAGGTGTCTTGACGCGGTGCTGGTCTCCGTCCATCTGTTGCTCTGAACGGTGAGTTCCTCAGGTCTGGGACAAAGCACATAGACACAACCACTGAAACTTAGCAAGGGGTATCTATCTCCGATTGTACTGGGGAAAAGTGTGGTAATGATTTACATACATATAAAGCATTCATGTATTTTATAGTGCCTTATAGCACACTCATAATGTGCTATGGCATTGACTATAAGCATTCTTAACTCTGTTTTATAGATCATAAACTACAATATAAGACTATAGTGCACAATGTATTCTAGCCGTAGTGGTTTGTCATACCTGTGATGATGTCCTCCAGGGCCCCATCCTTCACCTGAGGCTTCACCTGCCTCTTCTTCAGCTCCGCTATCAGGTCCATCTTGGGCATCATGGGAGACTGGCAGGGGTCAAAGGGTAAAGCTGACACATTGGCATATGAGGTATGGACCACACTAGAATGACTAGTCACCGGTCGATCAGTCATAAGGGAAGCTACAAAACGATAGTACTCCATCTCCACCTCCTTTTTTAACTGACTGTATGGAATGTAGAGATTGCGGTGGATTGAGTTGGTATGGGGCATCGGTCTATAGTCTATTGTCCTACCTTGTGTCCTGCAGCCTCTTTCTTTCTAGGGGAGGGAGACTCTGCTTGGTTCTCACTGCTCTGGGCCTCCAGTCTCTTCTTCTGTTCATTATCCTTCTCTGCTTGCTGTGTGGGACACACACACACAAAACAGGTCATTAGAGGTCCAACACAGCCGTTTAATCTCAATATCAAATAATTTCTGAGCGACAATTAAGTACCTTGCTGTGATTGTTTTCAATTCAAATGGTAAAATAAACAGAAATAGCGTCTTAGCTAAATGCTATTTCTCAAGCAAGAATTGTGCTTGGGCTGTCTAGACGTGGTCTGAGAGAGGGCCCTAACTGGAGGAGCCTAATAGGAGGAACGTGTAACCTGAAAACTAGCTGTAAATGGCAGAGAGGAGGGCAAATTTTCTTTGTTATTGGTCTATTAACTTACCAGGTGGTCCAAAAACCCCACCCGACCATGCCAAACAGCTCTTACACCAAAAGTGCATTATCGTAATGTTCACAATTTCACAGTATTATTCAAACATAGTGTGGAAAATATATATAAAACAGGAAAATCACATTTTTGACTGCACTGCCCCTTTAACAAACATGCATATAATTACAAAATGCACAAGTTAAACATAATGAGCTATTTCCTTATCCTTTCCCATTATGGGGGCACCACCTCACCTTATAGGCCTTCATGAAGCGGACAAACAGAGGGAAAAACATGGAGGGTTGTGTGGTCTTGGGGTTCTCTCCAAAATACTCCACCACCGAGCCATACGCCTCCTAGTGGAGGAGGTGAGAGAGGAAGAGGAGGAGAGATGACGCTCACACTAAAATATGTATTGAACATCTTCTGTGGAATTATGTGTGTTGGATGTGTCTATTAAGTTCAAATGCTATGAGATTCCAACCTGAGCCGTTTTGCTGTCTTTGAGTAACGAGTCCAGTAATTCACTGTTTGTCTTGACAAAGTCCCTCAGCACTGTGTTGTCTTCCTGCACCAGGAACTCCTTCTTGGTCACTTCCATTCCCCTCTCCAGAGAGCGGATATCCTGAAGAATACTGTCCAGAGACACTGAAACACACAAACACAGGAGAGAAACAGGGCGTCAGTTATTCTCACTATGAAGAGCTGCATTTTTTTCAAGCTGTGTGCACATGTGTGTGTGCGCGTGCAACCGTTGATTGCGTTCCCGCACCTAGGCCAGCCTTGTCCACAAAGTGCAGCTCAGTGTGGAAGTTGTTGAGTTCAGGGTATTTCTCCTGGACGATGCTGGAGATGAAGTGTAGCAGGGTCTGGGAGCGGTCTGTAGACTTGGTGTCCAGCAGCTGACAGGACAGAGACAAGGAGAGGGACAGATGGAGTCATCTCCCAAAGATGGACTGGCCTGCCTATCAAGATACCATAGCGCCCTCAACAGTCCAAAACCTTGCTTTAGCTAATAGCGACTTATTTATCGCTATAGAGTTTAAGCCATACTATTTCAAGCCGGTTAATCTCTACCTTAGTGATGGTTCTATTCATGTTAAACAAGGGAAACAATTTTGCCTCAAGAGCAGAGGGGTACTCACCAGGTCCAGACTCTGCAGGCGGAACCCATAGGCTGCACCCCTCTTACTGCTGTTCATGTAGTTCCCAAAGGCTAGGATGATCTGTAAAGGAGGAGCCAGATACAGAATGTGTTACATAGACAGTGCAGGCCTGTTTAAAGAGGCTCTCTGATTGGAGGTTAGCAGTGACGGACAGGGATGCCCTCCACTCACCTCTAACATCTTCTTCAGCTTGGCCGAGGACTTAATGGACATGGACGCTGTGATCATGGAGTTCAGTTGCTGTAGGTGAGATTATGAATGACTATAGTATCAGATACTGAAGAAAGTCATTGTTGTACAGATACAATTTCACTGTCTGTCCTGAGCAACTGACTTACCGGCTGCAGACGTTTGACGCTCTCGGGGAAGTTGCCCATGAAGGTGAGGGTGCTGATTCGCTGGGCCAGACGGGGGATCTTCCCAAAGCGCATCATGAAGCGGTCCTCCTCTGCCAGATCATCCAGCGGACGGCCCTCCTTCTCATAGTTCTGGAGGAGCTTCAGCTCGTAGTCTGACGGGACAAACCTCTCCAGCAGCTCCAGGAAGTCCAGCCCCAACGCCTGCTGGTCATACCTGGAGAGAAGGAGGGAAAGGAGGAGGGAGGGAGAGAAGTAAGATAGTAAGGAAGGGACAAAAGAAGAGTGTTAGGGGAAGGTGGGATGAGGAGAAAGAGAATGAAGGGATTAAAGAGAACAAAAAAGGCATAAAGAAATTAAATGAGTGAGAGAAATATGTTTACTAAGGAAAGGAACAGAATAGGAGAAGATATAGTTCCATACGTCTCTATAGCTGTGCAGATGTCTGCGGGGCTCCTGCCTCCCTTGCGTAGCGTGATGGCCAGGTTCTTGGCCTTGTTGCCCTCGATCAGGTTGACCTTGCTGGGGGCCTTTTGGGCCACTTTGACCTTAAGAGTGGACAGAGCTGCTGGAGGACCCTGGGCCTTGGTCTTAAACTGCTCCTCAAACGCCTCCATGTTCAGCTCCTGACACAACACGCAGAGATGGTTAGAGAGGGAGGGTAAGGAGGGGAGAGAGAGAAAGGGGCAGAGAGAGGAGGGAGGTTAAGGAGGAAGAGATAGAGAGAGAGAGAGAGAGAGAGAGAGGAGCGGAAAAGGGTCAGGAAGAGGGGAGGAGAGGAAAGTGGAAAAAGGGGGTCAGAGGGAAGGTGAGAAAAGGGAGAATGGAAGAGTAGAGTTCACTCAGCATTAGTATCTGTGTGGAGGTTTGGTCTTACCCCTAAGACCTGCTCGTCGTCCAGCTCGTGGAAGACCGTGCCAGTCACCTGGTTGGGCTTCAGTGCCTGCCAGTTGAGCAAAGGCATCCGGAACTTAGTCTGGATGGGTTTCCTGCTTTTACCTCCTGAGAGAAAGAGAGAGAGTAGGAGAGAGAATCAATCACAGTTGTCAATCGCCAGTGCACTCATTTCACCCTTCAGCAAATTGGACGTATACAAATTCATGAGATTGACTGACAATCTGATTAGCATAGAGCTCTCTCCTATTTGACCTCTCACACCCTAATCTCTTTAATCTCTCCTCTATATTCATGATCTCCCCTCTCAATTTTCTAATCTCTGCTGTAGATCGCTACTGGAGGGGAATAGGTGGAGTGGTATCAAATACATTAAACACATGGTTTCCACATGTTTGATGCCATTCCATTCGCTCAGTTCCAGACATTATTATGAGCCGTCCTCCCCTCGGCAGCCTCCACTGATATACGCATTTAACTGCCAGAATAATGGAAACACTTAAGATACAAAGTATATTGAAAGCAGGTGCTTCCACACAGGTGTGGTTCCTGAGTGAATTAAGCAATGAACTTCCTATTATGCTTATGGTCATATATAAAAATGCTGGGCAGGCCATTATTTTGGCCATTATTTTGGCTACCAAGGCTATGCCCCCATATGATGACAATGCCCCTATCTACAGGGCACGAATGGTCACTGAATGGTTTGATGAACAATGTAAATCATATGCCATGGCTTTTCAGTCCCCAGATCTCAACCCAATTAGACACTTATGGGAGATTCTGAAGTGGCTCCTAAGAGCATTTTCCACCACATCAACAAAACACAAAATGATGGAATTTCTCGTGGAAGAATGGTGTCGCATCCCTCCAATAGAGTTCCAGACACTTGAAGAATTTATTCCAAAGTGCATTGAAGCTGTTCTGGACCTATTAAGACACTTGATGTTGGTGTTTCCTTTATTTTGGCAGTTACCTGTATATCTCTAATGAAAGCAGTTAAGAGTCACCTTACCGGCTTGGCTGTCTCCAGAAGGTGGGCCTCCTGGTGGGGGCGGAGGTCCAGCGCCGGGTGGAGGAGGAGGTGGGGGCGGACCTCCCCTGGGAGGAGGGGGAGGAGAACGGGGAGGTGGGTCACCAGAGCCAGGCAGGGGAGGAGGAGGAGGAGGAGGTGGAGGGGGTGGGGGAGCAGGTCCACCAGGCCCAGGAGGTGGAGGGGGAGGAGGAGGGGGGACAGAAGAGATGGCTGAGGAGGGAGTGGCATCAGGGACGTCTAGGCCAGGGGCACTGGGGCCAGTGGAGCTGAGCAGAGGCTCAGAGGCTGGGGCGGGGGCGTACTCGATGATGGTGACAGGCACTACCTGGAGGTCTAGGGCCCCAGAGGGGGTGCGTCCCAGGCGGATTAGCCCTCGGTCCTGCAGCTCCTGCACCTTGAGTTCCAGCTCAGAGGAGGGCTGGCTTAGACGCTCTCTGTCCCGCTCCCTCTCCTGGCTCATCTCCCTCTCCCTCTCTCTCTGCTGCAGAGAACTGACCTGGGAACAGGAGTCCCGCAGGCTCTCCTGTCAGTCGCACACACACAAAGGCAAGGTAAAGTTATTATCACACAACCACACACATACCTTTCTGTCTGATACAATATATGGTAAACAGTCCACAATTCATTGTACAGTGCAGACCTTGAGCAGCTCTGTCTCCTTGGTGGCTTGGAGGAGCTGTTTCTCCAGTTCAGCCATCCTCTCTGCAGACTGGCTCTCAATCTCCTCTAGCCTGGCACTCAGCTACAAAACCACAACACGACATGACACAACACGACAACACAACATTCGGAGGTCACAGACAGAGACATAAAGTAATTGCTGGCATTTTTTAAATGTGTGATTTGAATGAATGAGACTGTGTGTGTACAGTGTGTATCACTGACCTGTGAGTTGTGCTCCTGCAGTTCGTCCACATGCTCCAGCACCCCGCCCCTGTTCTCTGCATCCTCCAGCAGAGCCCCCACATCAAACACGTTGTCCAGGTAGGCCTGGATCTGAACCTGCAGCTTCTCACTCTCTGTCTGCTTCAGAGACTGACACACACACACACACATGATCGTCGTTACCCTGACGGTTTCTTTTCGGTTTTAAGGAGTTGGTTTTGCGGTTGTGACGGTTCCATTTTCCAACAATGAGATGAGAAGGATAAATGGAGAGTTTACCTCTAAGTACTGGTCCAGTCCGTGGTGAGTGAACTCATATTGCAGGTGCACACGGAAGTTCATATTCTCCACCGAATGCACCACAATGTTAATGAACTGCATGGAGGCCACCTGAAGAGAGGGATCATCATATTTGATCTTTAACCTTTCAGAACCACACTGTGAGTACATGCAAACACATCAGCCAGGAGACTTAAAGCCGTTTTGTGTCCACGTACCATGAAGTCAACGTTGCTGTCGTCGTTACTAAAGTACTCCATCAGTTTCTCGAAGCGGTTCTTCTCTCCGCTCACCTGAGTGAAAGGACATGGGGAAAGACGTTCCTTGTTTCAGTGACACAGTCATGCACTTCAACAGATGTCCACACGAGTGTGTAGGTTTTACTACTTGCTACAGTGTGTGCGTTTGTATTCATAGAAAGCTGATCAAATTGGTCCACTTCTGCTTTAAACATTTCTAACATTAAATCTATTATTAGTCGTGATGGTCACCAATATGGAAAGTCTATATCGATATCAGTTGAATATTTTCAGACTACATAACAGTTGTATAAAGGGGCCTTTCAGTATGGTGAGAACTGGTTACGCACTCACAACATGATGTCTCCGTGTGAGTGTGTGTTTTAGAGTTCTAAGTGTGCTCGGTGTGACTAAGACAGGGTGTGTCGTGTATCAGTCATGAGATTACTTAGAAGAGAGAAATCTTGGTCCCGAGAACACACAAATGAGTAGGCTAAGGTGAGATGACACAGAACATATTGGTAAAGTAAAGTCTGCTATAGTGTGGCTAAGATTGGTAAATCTCTTCACCTCCTTGAGGTTGTCGAAGGCGGCGAGAATGATGTCATGACCGCCCCTCACAAGACACACAGCAGCCAACAGCTCCAACACCAGGGCTTTGGTTCTGTAGAGACCAGGAATATAATACCACATCACACACATCACACACACATGCACAAGCATGCACACACACATCACACACACATGCACAAGCATGCACACACACATCACACACACATGCACAAGCATGCACACACACATCACACACACATGCACAAGCATGCACACACACATCACACACACATGCACAAGCATGCACACACACATCACACACACATGCACAAGCATGCACACACACATCACACACACATGCACAAGCATGCACACACACATCACACACACATGCACAAGCATGCACACACACATCACACACACATGCACAAGCATGCACACACACATCACACACACATGCACAAGCATGCACACACACATCACACACACATGCACAAGCATGCACACACACATCACACACACATGCACAAGCATGCACACACACACATCACACACACAGGTGTTCATACCTGGGGTTCTTGTTGTTGAGACTGAGAGTGATCTCGTTGACGCAGCGTGGGTGAGTCATAACTTGGTTGAAGCCCGACTGAAAAAGTGATCATTAGCGTTGGAATTTCACAATTTCGCACTCCATATCACAGTCATGCCCACACACCACACAACACACACACACCTGGTAGTTCATGATGGCACGCAGACACATGATGCACACATGGACGTCGTCCCTCTGACTGGCCAATCGAGAGATCTTCTGAGTTCTCCTACTCTGGGCCAGAGAGGTTATGCTGCAAAGGAGATATTGAGAAGATGGAGGAGATGGTGGTCACTGGTCAGAAGGTCCCACTTTGCAGTAGAACATTTTATGGTGAGATTTATCCTGTGGTCTCTAAGGCTTGCTGAGTGAGACTCGGGTCTCATAACGGCTGATGGTTCTTACCGTACGGTCAGGGCGCGGGCTGCTCTGGTCATGCCGTGTGTAGGGGAGCTTCCTGTACTCTTATTCAGGTCCTCCATGGACCTCTCCACTGGCTTCCCTCTCTCTGACAGTGTTCCCCCATTCTCAGCACCCTCCAAGTCAAACCTATTACCAAGTACACAAACATATAGTCACATATAGATAATCAAACATTAAATCTACAGTACCAGTCAAAAGTTTGGACACACCTACTCATTTTCTTTATTTTTACTATTTTCTCCATTGTAGAATAATAGTGAAGATATCATAACTATGAAATAACACAAATGGAAACATGTAGTAACACCCTTTGCCTTGATGACAGCTTTGCACACTCTTGGCATTCTCTCAACCAGCTTCATGAGGTAGTCACCTGGAACGCATTTCAATGAACAGGTGTGCCTTGTTAAAAGTTAATTTGTGGAATTTCTTTCCTCAATGCATTTGAGCCAATCAGTTGTGTTGTGACAAGGTAGGGGTGTATACAGAAGATAGGCCTATTGGGTAAAATACCAAGTCCATATTATGGCAAGAACAGCTCAAATAAGCAAAGAGAAACGACAGTCCAGCATTACTTTAAGACATGGTCAGTCATTACAGAAAATGTCAAGATCTTTGAAAGTTTCTTCAAGTGCAGTCGCAAAAACCATCAAGCGCTATGATGGAACTGGCTCTCATGAGGACCGCCACAGGAAAGGAAGACCCAGAGTTACCTCTGCTGCAGAGGATAAGTTCATTAGAGTTAACTGCACCTCAGATTGCAGCCCAAATAATTGCTTCACAGAGTCCAAGTAACAGACACATCTCAACATTAACTAGTCAGAGGAGACTGCGTGAATCAGGCCTTCATGGTCGAATTGCAGCAAAGAAACCACTACTAAAGGACAGCAATAAGAAGAAGAGACTTGCTTAGGCCAAGAAACATGAGCAATGGACATTAGACCGGTGGAAATCTGTCCTTTGGTCTGATGAGTCCAAATGTGAGATTTTTGGTTCCAACCGCCGTGTCTTTGTGAGACGCAGAGTAGATGAATGGATGATCTCCGCATGTGTGGTTCCCACCGTGAAGCATGGCGGAGGAGGTGTGATGGTGCTTTGCTGGTGACACTGTCTGTGATTTATTTCGAATTCAAGGCACACTTGACCAGCATGGCTACCACAGCATTCTGCAACGATGCGCTATCCCATCTGGTTTGCGCTTAGTGGGACAATAATTTGTTTTTCAACAGGACAATGACGTAAGACACACCTCCAGGCTGTGTAAGGGCTATTTGACCAAGAAGGGGAGTGATGGTGCTGCATCAGATGACCTGGCCTCCACAATCCCCCAACCTCAACCCAATTGAGATGGTTTGGGATAAGTTGGTTTGGGATGAGTTGGACCGTAGAGTGAAGGAAAAGTAGTCAACAAGTGCTCAGCATATGTGAGAACTCCAAGACTGTTGGAAAAGCATTCCTCGTGAAGCTGGTTGAGAGAATGCCAAGAGTGTGCAAAGCTGTCATCAAGGCAAAGGGTGACTACTTTGAAGAATTAAAAATCTAAAATCTATTTTGATTTGTTTAACACTTTTTTGGTTTCCATATGTGTTATTTCATAGTTTTGATGTCTTAACTATTATTCTACAATGTAGAAAATAGTAAAAATAAAGAAAAACCCTTGAATGAGTAGGTGTATCCAAACTTTTGACTGGTACTGTATGTCTCATTGATACTGTACGGGATTCTGTTAAGACAGACGGGGAGGCTGCAGGGATACTCACGAAGCGTCACACTGGGCGTAGGACAGGTAATCCACCAATACATCCAAACCCTGGTTCTCTTCATTCAGAAACTCCTGGGCCCAGCTATATAGAGAGAAAGAGAATTAGAACACGATACTACTTTAAGGACACTTGAGTCAGTCGTACTGGCTGATGGGATAACTGTGGGACCAGTCCTGGTCAAACCTAACATAGCAAGCGTAAAATAAACGCCTGAAACTAGATCCCCTACATACTGGTCTTGACGAGAAGAAGAAAGAAGAAAAAAACTGTGAGGGGAGGTTCTCATCTGCACTGTTCAACCAATCCAGTAAATGTGGAGGAGAAGTTAAGATAGAGTGTCGCCTTATTAACGTCCAAAAGCGGAAATTGCGTCACAGGCTCTCTTTCCATTTCCCATGAAAACCGGAACACCTGGTTATTGGGGACTCGGCAGAGGCTAATCCTGGTCCAGTCACTCACCCAATATGATTAGTGCGGAGGGAGATCTCCAGCTCTCTCAATACCTGGGTGGACTCCTGGACCCGCCTCTTGAACTGAAATAGGCCAAAACCACACAGAGAAGCTCTATGACTGAAGGAAACGCACAAACATTTATATCAGTAGTTCAGAAGTTGTTCTAAAGAGACTGGCCTTATATTATTGGCTTAACGGCTTTGTCATAAAATGCAAAGACATACTACTACTGTAGATGTAATATTGTTATCCCATTGTTCCAAAACACGCATATTTAGTTCTTGAAATCCCTGGCTACGGTGAGAATGACTAGAAGCTCTATGAACGTGAGCGGGGGGGGGGTACTGTACACCCACCCTGCGGGTCACTCCTCCTTGGTCCTGATAGAAGCTCTTGATCTTGGTCAGATAGGTAGAGGGAGGGTTCTTCACCTGGAACCGCTCCTGACCACACAGAATGGAGGGAGGAAGGAGAAGGGGATGAGGGGAGTGAGAAGACAAATGACACAGTCAAACACAACGAGCACCGCAAACCACCCTGTTACCATGCCAACCTGCTGAAGGGAAACGTGCTTACCACAGGAACCCATCAGAGGTGTAGTGTTTTGCTAGAAGACTATATGACCTTTTTGCACTCTAACCTACATTACATATCGGCAACCGAACACCAGCAATACACATTTATTTTTCTTTACGATTATTTCCGTATGCTGTGTTTTTAGAACACTTAATCTCAGATACAATCATGGGTTACTCTTTATTTTAACGGTCGGTAATAAACCATTTATAAGGCATTTACAAAAAGATTACACACCATTTATGGTTAGGGTTAGGTATGGGTTAGGGTTAAATAGGGCTCGCTTTAGATTAGGGACTGCAAAAATACCTTACTTATGATTAGTAAATGGTTTATAAATGTGGGAGTAATGATTAATAAATGGTTTATTACGGACCGTTGAAATAAAGCGTTACCCAACCATGTAGAACTGTGTATGTACTAGTGCATGAACCAATCACCCCATATAAGGCGCCCAACAAGACGTAATGCTCTTACCTGATCACAGATCAGCTCCCACTTCTTGTCATTGTCATACTGACTCAACAGCTTCAGCTTGTCTGGAGGCAAGTTCATATAGCTCTGAGAACAGAATAAGGTGCACTTCAAAAACCTACATCAATAATGACATGAAACTGTTACTGTGATTACAACTGGGGCCTTTGGGGATCTTGTATTTAAATGAACTCTGAGCGGTCTACAATGGCATGTTACCCAGTAGACTTCAATTAAGCAGTGCCTGCATAATAATATCATCTTAAATAAGACTTTTCTTTCATTTCTTCCTTCACTACCAACCAGCCAAAGCTCCTGTGCACATTGTCATAACGCTTCCTGTTCATGCCATGCTGTTCAAATGTGATCAGAAACACCAGATGTCCCCACCAGAGGTATTAGTGAACGCTATCATCATCCTACACTGCGGAGATGACTCACTGTTTACATGTATTGCTGGTAACTAATGGAAACCATCTGTGAGCATGTATCAGGTCTAGTCATGAGCATTTTCAAACACATACAGATAATGCTTCTCCATTCTTCATTGAACGTAGTGGGCCTATACAGTAGTCGTTTCGCCATGATCTGTTTGAGTGAGTTGCAAGTGGATTTAACCTGATTGATTCAATAGTTATTCGTCTCTATGACAGGTGAACCACGTGGCCCTTTCTACAAGAAAATATGGTGTGTTTATATCACGAGAAGCTGATTCAACTCTGTCATGCCTATTGATTAACATGGGGAAATACAATATATTTTTTAAGCATCATTCTCATGTGACACGACACACAATAACCCCATAGATGTTGCCGGCCAAACTACCCGCTAATGAAAGCTGTTTATTTAAGGCATCTAAGACGAGCGATGTTTTAGTTGAGGCAGTCTTGGGCCTACTAAGAAAGGGTGTGGACTGTGGTTAGATATGCAGAATTTAACGTTCTCAAGCGACAGTTTGTGGCTTCCTCTTTACACGTTAACAAACCCTTGAGGTTTGACATGTGTGCCCCAGTCAACATGGGCTTTGCTGGGGACATAGCTATAGAGTTTGGGTGGGGTACAGTATGGGAGGGACCGATGGTGGAATTTGAAGGACAAAGACTAGCAACAGAAAACTAAATGTACTCAATGTGTATGTGAATATGTGCTGTACATACACATGAGGTTACTCATACACACATACCCACTCAGAAAGACATATAGTACTGTACACATTAACGCACGCGCACACACACACACCTACATTTTTGAGTATGGGTCGTTCCATTTGAGGCCGGTTGGATGTACTGCCAAATTCTGTAAAACGACGTTGGAGGCGGCTTATGGTAGAGAAATGAACATTAAATTCTCTGGCAACAGCTCTGTTGGACATTCATGCAGTCAGCATTCCAATTACACCCTCCCTCAAAACATGTGGCATTGTGTTGTGTGACAAAAATGCACATTTTAGAGTGGCCTTTTGTTGTCCCCAGCACAAGGTGCACCTGTGTAATGATCATGCTGTTTAATCAGCTTCTTGATATGCCACATCTGTCAGGTGGATGGATTATCTTAGCAAAGGAGAAATGCTCACTAACTGCTTGCAACCCAACTTCTTACAAGTTCTGTTAAATCGATATAAAAGGGATCTCTATTGCTGACAGAGATATTATCATCAGTCAGTTTACAGATGACACCACCCTTTTTTTGAAAGTCGCTGACCAGATTCCTAGAGCAGTCGACGTGATAAATATTTTTTCCAAAGCATCTGGTCTTTGCCTAAACCTTAATAAGTGTGAATTGTTTGCTGTTAAAGACCGTGTGATACCCTCTATTTGCAATATTCCAGTCAAGGAAGAAGTAACATACCTTGGGATTACCATATCTAAGGACCAACAGGAAAGATGCTCATTAAATTTCATACCTATTATGGAAAAAACAAAAAGAAGTTGAGCCATTGGTTGCAGAGGGATTTATCCTTGAAAGGTTGAGTATTGCTTTCTAAAGCTGAAGGTATCTCCAGACTTACTTATGCAGCCCAGTCTCTACAACTTGACAACAAAATAGGTAAAGCGGTTGACCAGATGCTTTTCAACTTCATTTGGAAAAATCGTACACATTATATTAGGAAATCTGTCGCTATGAACACATATGAATATGGTGGTGCCATTATTTTTTTCTTCCTACTTTGAATAATAGTGATAAATTGGGCTAAACATTTCTTAAAGAATTCTTAAGGAATTTCATCACTCATTATATCTTCTCCCATTTTGGTGGCTTCAATTTTATGTTACTTTGTAACTATAACATTGATAAGATTCCTACAAAATTTGTAAAATTTTGTACATTTTATAAAAATAATTGTTCATCGCATAGGTATTTCATTTGGAACAATAAGGATATTTTGTATAGAAACAAGTCTTTATTTTTTAAAGAACTGGTTTAATAACAGAAACAGAAATTTGCATCCTGCAGCACAAACTCCAAAAAGTTCTGGGACACTGTAAAGTCCATGGAGAATAAGAGCACATCCTCCCAGCTGCCCACTGCACTGAGGCTAGGAAACACTGTCACCACCGATAAATCCACGATAATTGAGAATTTCAATAAGCATTTTTCTACGGCTGGCCATGCTTTCCACCTGGCCACCCCTACCCTGGTCAACAGCTCTGCACCCCCCACAGCAACTTTCCCAAGCCTCCCCCATTTCTCCTTCACCCAAATCCAGCCTGTACTAGCCTGTTCAACCTCTCTTTCGTATCGTCTGAGATCCCCAAAGATTGGAAAGCTGCCGCAGTCATCCCCCTCTTCAAAGGGGGAGACACTCTAGACCCAAACTGCTACAGACCTATATCTATCCTACCCTGCCTTTCTAAAGTCTTCGAAAGCCAAGTTAATAAACAGATCACCGACCATTTCGAATCCCACCGTATCTTCTCAGCTATGCAATCTGGTTTCCGAGCTGGTCATGGGTGCACCTCAGCCACGCTCAAGGTCCTAAACGATATCAAAACCTCCATCGATAAGAGACAATACTGTGCAGCTGTATTCATAGACCTGGCCAAGGCTTTCGACTCTGTCAATCACCACATTCTTATCGGCAGACTCAACAGCCTTGGTTTTTCAAATGATTGCCTCGCCTGGTTCACCTACTACTTCTCCGATAGAGTTCAGTATGTCAAATCGGAAGGCCTGTTGTCCGGACCTCTGGCAGTCTCTATGGACAACTCTTTTCTCTGTATACATCAATGATGTCGCTCTTGCTGCTGGTGATTCTCTGATCTACCTCTACACAGACGATACCAGTCTGTATACTTCTGGCCCTTCTTTGGACACTGTGTTAACTAACCTCCAGACGAGCTTCAATGCCATACAACTCTCCTTCCGTGGCCTCCAACTGCTCTTAAATGCAAGTAAAACTAAATGCATGCTCTTCAACCGATCGCTACCAGCACCTGCCCGCCCGTCCAGCATCACTACTCTGGACGTTTCTGACTTAGAATATGTGGACATCTACAAATACCTAGGTGTCTGGTTAGACTGTAAACTCTCCTTCCAGACTCACATTAAGCATTTCCAATCCAAAATTAAATCTAGAATCGGCTTCCTATTTCGCAACAAAGCATCCTTCACTCATGCTGCCAAACATACCCTTGTAAAACTGACTATCCTACCGATCCTTGACTTCGGCGATGTCATTTACAATATAGCCTCCAACACTCTACTCAGCAAATTGGATGCAGTCTATCACAGTGCCATCCATTTTGTCACCAAAGCCCCATATACTACCCACCACTGCGACCTGTATGCTCTCGTTGGCTGGCCCTCGCGTCATATTCGTCTCTAAACCCACTGGCTCCAGGTCATCTATAAGTCTTTGCTAGGTAAAGCCCCGCATCTCAGCTCACTGGTCGTATTAGCAGCACCCACCCGTAGCACGCCCTCCAGCAGGTATATTTCACTGGTCACCCCCAAAGCCAATTCCTCCTTTGGCCGCCTTTCCTTCCAGTTCTCTGCTGCCAATGACTGGAACGAATTGCAAAAATCACTGAAGCTGGAGACTCATATCTCCCTCACTAACTTTAAGCACCAGCTGTCAGAGCAGCTCACAGATCACTGCACCTGTACATAGCCCATCTGTAAATGGCCCATCCAACTACCTCATCCCCATACTGTTATTTATTTATTTTGCTTCTTTGCACCCCAGTATCTCTACTTGCACATTCATCTTCTGCACATCTATCACTCCAGTGTTTCATTGCTAAATTGTAATTATTTTGCCACTATGGCCTATTTATTGCATTTACCTCCCTTATCTTACCTCATTTGCACACACTATATATAGACTTTTTTTCTATTGTGTTATTGACTGTTTGTTTGTTTATTCCATGTGTAACTCTGTGCTGTTGTTTGTGTCGCACCGCTTTGCTTTATCTTGGCCAGGTCGCAGTTGTAAATGAGAACTTGTTCTCAACTAGCCTACCTGGTTAAATAAAGGTTAAATAAAAAAAGTAAACATTTGCATATCCTGCTGGTGAGTCAACTTTTTAATGCAGAAGTATCGTTACTCAATTATGAGGATTTTTTTTCTCGTTACAATATCCCTGTTACACCTAGAGAGTTCGCCATAGTCTTTGATGCTATTCCATCTGGAACTCTCATGTCGTTTAGAGGTGTAACCAGACCTCACCTACTTGACCTACCCTCTCTTAATCCAGTAGACTCTCCAATAGGAGAAATGTGTTTCTCCTTGCTCCCTCAGAACAACAGATCTATACGTGCTTTATTTCAAAGGGATATTGTATCCATTCCTTATGTCCCAACTTACTGGAATACATTTGTCAATAATATCTGTTAGAAAAAAGTCTGGTTATTACCACACAAATACCTGCTTGTTAACAAGGTCAAAGAGATCTCTTTCAGAATGAGCCATAAGTATTACCCTACGAATCATTACCTGAAGAAACTCAAAAAAGACATTACATTAACTGTACTTTTTGTGTTCAGCATCCAGAAACAGTTCTGCATTTATTTTGGAATTGTCTACATGTAAAGAAATGATGGCAAGATATTCATACTTTATAATTGTTAATATTCTCGATGACTTTAGTTTTTTTTATGGGAGAATGTGCTGCTCGGTTTCCTTAACTATAATCAAATTTCATATTCAGAAATGTAAATTCACTAATAAAAAACCACTCCTCCGTGTTTTCTATAAGGAATTCGAGCAGTACATTAAGACCATTCCACATTCTTTTAATAAGAAAGTTGTCAAAACAATCAATTTGTCTGTATGTTTTAAGGTCTTTGTATAATCTATCATTTGTTGTAATACCTAGCATATGTTTTCATTGTCTGTTTGTATACTTCTTGTATGTATACTGATTTTTCTGCCATAAAAATAAATAAAAAAGACATGCTCACTAACAGGGATGTAAACAAATTTGTGCACAAAATTTGAGAGAAATAAGCTTTTTGTGCGTATTTCTGGGATATTGTATTTTAGCTCATGAGAAATGGGACCAAAACTTTACATGTTGCGTTTATATTTTTGTTCAGAATAAAAATGCTTTCATTTTCGCATATGTTGTATCTTAGACCCTATTTTACATAATCTGAGGTGTTTGAGTTGTGCCCGTCATTGGTTGAGACACAGCATACTCTTAAATAAGTTTATATTCACTCATAAAAATAAATCAAGGAATTATAAAATAGTTACAATCCCTATTTGTAAGCTTTTAAATGATTTCAAACGCAACTGTTTAACTTTTCCAGTGAAGAAGACATGGATTTCTCATGGTAGGTGTGGGATATGCAAAATGGGTCAACTTTGAGCTCTTCCATCTCCTAAATCTTTTGGCACTCAGGTCCACTTCTACCATAGGAAAATATGTATAGAAAGTTTAGTTGAAATCAAAAGGGGTGTGGTCAAAAGTGATTGAAATCAAATGGAACAACCCACATTTCCATTTAGAGACCCTATATGGGTACCACAGTATGAGTCATAATACCCATAAAACCTATCAGTCAAACAAGGAAATGGTTCCAATCGTTTTTACACTATTCATTTTTCCCATGGGGATTTTAGAAACACTTTAATGCTAATTAGCTGCTAATTGGGCTATCATACAGAACTACAAATGCCATGATGATCTGGACGAGACCGCCGAATCGAGGCAAAGGTAAGAATTTCTGGATTAACTACCTAATGTTAGCTACATTTTAAAATTAATAAATTGGCTAAAATTCGTTAAATTGATAATTATTTGAATGGTCTTGTGCAAGTTTTAAATTGACACAATACCTGTTAGCAAAAGTGTCTGCTAGAGATGAAGTGCAGGAGATTGCTGGGATTTGTAGTCTTGCATGATGTCTACTTTGATGCTAATTAGCATTTTCTAATCTGAGAGTAAATAGAGCCGAATATATCGATAAAAGTCACCTTGTCCGAGAGAGATTTTTACACGGTTATCAAAACGTCACGCCAGGGTAAGCCTACACAAAACACAGCCCTTATTTTAAGTGTTTCTAAAATTCCCTATGAGAAAAATGAATGATGGAAAAATTATTGGAACCATTTTGCTGTTTGAGGTAGGTTTTATGGGTATTATGACACTTATGACACACTGTGGGGCTCTATTTAGACCCGAGGGGAAGTCCTGTTCTCAGTTTCAACAGGTTGTTCCGTTCAAAAAAGAAACATTATTACTTAGACCTAATATCTCCTCTCACACATTGCCACATACCTGCTTGTGTGAGTGCTCTAAGTGCCGTATTAGGTCTGTTTTAAATCTGACTAGAGAAGGTAGCATTTACTGTTGAAAGAAAGAGGAAGTCAGGTCATGCTCTGAAAGAGCAGGCCGGTAGAGAGGACAGTGGGCAGGAAATGGCTTAGGCTAAATAAGTGTCTGTACCACACACATATGAGCTAATAGTTACCACACTGCACAGACAGCCTACATGCATCAGACATAAAAGTAAAAGGTGAAGGTGTATGCATGGAAAGATAGTTTTACTGCCATGATGTCACGTCTTCCGTGTGTCTCCATATCTAGTGCCTAATATGTTTAGCATCACATTTATCAGATGTTTATCTAAATGTGTGATTCAAACTGCTTGCGCTACTCATGATTTACTAATAGTTTCTACAGATAAGGCCTTGTTCCCCTGAGATGTCCTGCTTCTTCTGTAGAAACAGCCATGTATTGGATTGATAGCATTATGTTGTCCTCCATAGGTGTTAACTGATGGGAAATGACATGTTGAAATATCTGAAAAACCTTTGCCTTCCTGTCTTAGTCTGTTGTCTCTTTCGTGCAAAATCTATTGCTCAATCCAGCACTGTGCCTTTATGGCATCTCCGGTTCATCTAAGAGGGAGGACTGCAGTCGAAGGTCTATGAGATCATTTGACCACGGGCTGAGCAGACAGGCCGATTTCAAAATATCTAAAAGAGGATGTGAGCTTTTGGATGTGGGATTGAGGCCAACAAAATGTCAGCTCTCTTTACTAACATGACTGGCTACAGTGAGAGAGACGGCATTGTTTTTTAACAGGAACTAGAACTACCCTGACAGAATAATTCAAATGTGAAGCTGAATGTATTTTCTCTCAGACATTTGGCACCCAGCATATTTAAGTGAGTGATTTTACCTGTTCCTTTAGATATCAGTGCAATACATACAGTAGGTATGTGATGCATCTAAATTCCTGTGTGATGTGTCTGTATTTCTGTGTGTTGATATGCATGATGTTTCTCCCCTCCTGTCCTGCCACTCACCAGAACCACACTGAAGCGCTCCTCCAGCTCGTCCTCTGGGGGCACGGGCAGCTTGGGGGGAGCAGGCTGCTTCTTCTGCAGGGTCGGGGTGGGGTCACTCAGGGCCGTTCCTGACCCCACAGAGTGCTTGGCCTCCCTGCCATCTGCCTGCTCTATTCCCCCCGCTGCATTCCCCATCACCAACCTGAACAGGTAATCCAGGGGAAAGGTTAAAAACACTCTCTCTTAACTGGAAGTGCTAGTAGGCCTAACTCCTAAACAGACTGAAACTCTAACTCAGATGTCTGCAAACCCGTCCACACTGAAAAAAGTAGCTAGTTAGTTCCAATGTAGGGCAGTCCAATGAATTTCCCCCCAAAAAGAGAAGGGGAATATAAACAGGTCTTGGAGTCCTTGGTCCTTCAACGTCTCTGTGAGATTTGGCAGGTGGATAGAACAGCCACTGGCCTACAGCAATTGTCTTGGTCCTGAGGTGAGGATGTTTGATGGAGCAACATCGTTCCTCCTTATCCCGTATCTCTTCCACTGTCCTCACTCTCTGCTGGATAACAGGTGTTACTAGGGGGGAAACAATCGGAACAGCTTGAAACCTGAAACGTGGCGCCTGTTGAAGCAAGATGTTGTTTTTACTATCTAATTGTCCATAGTTCCTACAGTGAGCTCATCACAGACAGGCAGGGCACGGGCGTTACAGGAAGGAGAGGGGAGTTTGACGCAGTCGTTGCAACAGAGGCAGAAACCGCATAACCAGAAAAAGCAGAAGAGTAACTTCCTGCTGTGTGTGACAGAAACAAAACTACAAGGAGGTGGAGTAGGGTGGAGAGAGGAGACTGAGGGAGAAGCAGAGAGGGTGTGGTTGGAGAAGATGGACAAGATACTAAAGTGGAGGGGGTGGGAAAAAGAAGGGATAACGGAAGACTACGTAGGTGTATTGGGCCTATAGTCATATGAGCTAGGAAGTAACTACAGGTATCTGGCATCGTGGATGGTCGGTGCAGGCGAAATGGTAGAGGGTGGATTAAGTAAGGTGTCTTATCATTACTTTCTTGACTTTCCATTGTTAGGAAACCACCGCCAGAACATAGCTTGTGGAAATGTGAGTGCAGATGCGTTTTACCCAGTTTACCCTCAAAGAACATTCCAAGAGCGCTTCCCTGTGTCAGATATTCACATTGCTACCCCTAGTGAAGTCAAGGCAAAATTGCCCATGTTGTTACCATGTGGTGGTGAATCAATTGCTGACAATCAAAACACCAACAAGGTCTTAGTAGACACTTTCTACCAGACCTAATTAATTAATGTCACTGACTGGCCACTCACCAGTGTTGCAAAGCAAAATCAGTTACTGGTTAATAAAAAACGGCAGCAGGCCTACTTCCAGATATGAGGAGCCTATGACTGCGTTCAGACAGGCAGCCCAATTCTGATCTTTTGGCCAATTACATCAGATTTCATCACATCAGATATTTTTCAGGGCTGATCTGATTGGTCCAAATAGTGAAAGCAATATCAGAATTGGGCTGCCTGTGTAAACGCAACCATATACCGCGTTCAAAAAACGGGGAACTCTCCGAATTCCGACATGAGTACGCTCAATACAACTGGGAACTCTGAGAGAGAAAAAAACGATCTCCGAGTGGGAAAAATCGATTTGAACGGTCATCCAATAAGGAAATCCAACTTGGGAACTCGGGCCTCTTTCTATATATCCGACTCTCCGACGTCATGATTTGACCGAGTTCCCCGTTGTTTTGAACGCGGCAATAGATCCCTACGGCCTATAAACTCACTTACTTGAGGCCATATGTCATACTGTGTGAACCAGCAGAGGGCGTATTTCCCTTTCTCTAAATTGTTTTTCCATCCCATGACGCTCTCGAACAGCTGCTGATTCCAAGATGACGGATCCTACAGCATCGCCGGAGGATCACTGGAACAAAGTAAGCTTACTAGTTTAGACAAATGAGATGTGAGGACAAATAAGCGGTGTATGACACTGCCATATATTCGTAGCAAGAATACAGTGTTTGTAATTTGCTACACTTGGCTTGTTAGCTAGCTAACGGGTAGCTAGCTAGGTACTAGCGCTTTTGTTTATGACTCTTTTCAAGCTTCTTCCCCTTTCGTTACGATTCTGTTATGGTCAACTGCTGGCTAGCTGGCCAGCTTGTAGTTTAGTCCTAGTGGACCAGACGGGTGATTTGCAAATTCATCGTCTGGATGGACAGTGTTTAATTCTGCAAACACCCATTATATATCCACAGTTAAGTTAATAAATAAACTTTACAAAACGCTGTTGGTGTGTACAGATTGCGCACACGTCACGATGTACATGTACGCAACGCATGTTTGCCGAGGTTGTGCACGTGTAAATGGTTTTGCAAAAAATACTTGCCATACTTCAGCCTTGTCTGCACTGACCGCGTAGGGGCTACTAGTAACTAACTGCCACCTAGCAGTGGTGTAAACATACTTTAAAGTACTACTTAAGTAGTTTTGGTTATCTGTACTTGGCTTTACTATTTATATTTGACAACTTTTTTTCCTTCACTACATTCCTAAAGAAAATAATGTACTTTTTACTCCATACATCTTCCCTGACACCCAAAAGTACAAGTTACATTTTGAATGTTTAGCAGAACATGAATCAAATCAGTGGTGTATTCATTCCGCTGATTCTGTTTCTTAAACAGAAGCAAACGAAACTGGGAGGAACCCACCTGTATTTGACCAATAGAAACTCGTTTTAGTTGCAGAACATATAACTGTTTGGACAAATGATTACACCCCAGGACTACTGTCAGTGGATTTTGTTTATGCACATTGCTGGGGATTCGATTAAAGTGAAAGTTGATTGAATCAGTTTTGGAACCGGTGCCCTGTGTCCACGGCGAAGTCTAGAATCCTACTCTTCAGCTAGTCGGAACTAGGAAACTCGAAAATGTCTGAACTGTTAACTTGTTGAACGCGGCACGTTTATAACTAAAACCAGTTAGCAATTCTGACATTATCGAGTTTCCTAATTCAGACTAGCACGTGAATGCGGCAGAAGTCGGCTGATGAGTATAGAAAAATTATGTTTCCACAAGCAAAAGTGATTGCTTTTGATTTAAAAAAAAAAACACACATTTGATCTGCCTTCCCAATGAAAACTAGTTTGAAAATAATTTATAGAAAAGAGATGTATGTTTCTGGACGATGCATCATGCTGCCTTGTTGTTGACATGCCCAAGCAGCACAGATTACTGTTCCATTTGAGAAGGGAGCTCCTTCCTTCACTGCTTTTACCCGTTCATGTCACCGGTTCCCCGCGGCTCAGCATAATCGAATCTGCCCATTGAGTGAGACGGGAAAGAGCCTGTTCTCACCTCCTTATCCACTGTCTTATTCTCTCCTGTCAACACCTGCCATGACTGAACAGAACGATGGGTCTTTCAGTGACAACGGATTTGACCCCAGT
Source organism: Salvelinus fontinalis (assembly GCF_029448725.1). NCBI lineage: Eukaryota > Metazoa > Chordata > Actinopteri > Salmoniformes > Salmonidae > Salvelinus > Salvelinus fontinalis. The sequence goes on along the minus strand of NC_074666.1, from coordinate 85,343,406 downwards.
GAGTAGTATCCTTAGTCCTAATTGTTTTACCAAAACATACATTCTATAGCTAGTAGGCTACCAGTCCTGTGGGCAACTGTTGATTAGTAATTGAATGATGTCTGAGCTCTTCATGTTCTCCATTAAGGTTTCTTTGCTGAGAATGCAAGGAAGGGTACTGTGGTCTCCAGGGCTAACAGCATTGGGTCCACAAGTGCCTCATCAGTACCAAATACAGGTACTGTGTTCTTTGTCATTTATGTTTCGACAACATGTGTTAGGGAACAGTTAGTGGTGTGTGTACTGTATGACTAAACGGTTTGTGTATGTGAGGCAAAGCTGCATAATTTGTGCCCTGATACAGAAACTACTATTAATGTAGTGCCCCTTTTATTCATTGTCTTACTCCCTACCCCACTCTCACTTCCACTCTATTCTTTCTTGTTATTTTTCTATTGCATTTCCAAGTGACCTAGTTTGGTTGGGCACTGTCCAGTGTTTTATTCTAGCTTGATGTCAGCCTTGAGCCCTAGGGAGGTAGACTGAAACACCTGCTCTTCCTCTCCTCACTGTAGATGATGAAGACAGTGACTACAGGCATGAGACCACATACAAGGAGTCCTACAAAGACCGGCGGAGACAGGCACACACACAGGCCGAGCAGAAACGACGGGATGCTATCAAGGTTTGGCCTCCGATGGGGAGCGGAACAACAGGAGTGTATGGGGTGGAGGGTAGTTGTGAGAAGGTTGAAAAATACAAAGGATTGGGAGGGTGAGACTGATCTCGTCCAATAAATTAAGAGTTTTCTTAGGTGGCCAAATGTAATACTTTTGTCAATTCTAAAATCTGCTTGTTGTGTATGTTTGACTCCACAGAAGGGTTATGATGATCTCCAGTCCATAGTGCCCACCTGCCAGCAGCAGTCTGAGTTTGCCGTGGGGACACAGAAGATCAGCAAGGCCACAGTGCTGCAGAAAAGTACAGTATTCTATTTAGACCATTGTACTTCTTAACCAGAAATGTACATTTTAGGACTGCAAATTGGCATTCCGACCAGCCTTTTTATAATGTCAACGTACTATAAATATTTATAAAGGATCCCACCCTAAGCTGGAATTTTCCTCCCTGATTGAAATGCTTTAAGTCCAGAAATCCCTGACTGGTTGTTTTTGCGTCTCCTGCTGCAGCTATTGACTACATCCAGTTTCTGCACAAGGAGAAGAAGAAGCAGGAGGAGGACATGTCTATGCTGAGGAAGGAAGTGATGGCACTGAAGATCATGAAAACGTTAGTCGCAGGCCAAAAAAATCTGTTACTACAGTGTGATACAATAAAACGTCAAAGCAGAGAGGGAGAGCTGCGGGGTGAATATTAAAGATATTAGCTGTGATAGATTAAATATGTATAAGTTAGGTTAAGAGATCCTTCAACGGTATGTTTCATTTACCTGATAGCTCATGCATGTGTGTTCACGGTGGATTGCATAGGCTGTATCAGGTCAGCCCTGGCAGAAGGGCCTTATCAGAGAGGGAAATACCTCAGCCTACACTCTGCTCCAGCAGAGATAAGTCCAGGAAAGCAGTCAACGGGGTTGGTTTTACCCAAACAACAATTGGGACATGACCCTCAGCGTGTACTGTGGAGGGAGGCCCCTCATACAGGAACATCTGAATGACTTGAGCTGCCATCTAATCCATTTATTTTTCTGAAGGGGCACAAAAGCCTCATTTTATAAGTTTTGAATTGTGCAGTCATTTATGCTATTATTTGATAGCATCAGGGTTCTACGCTGACCTTTTTTTACAAGGAGCACGTGTGCGCTTAAGTTGAGAAATGTAACAGAAATTTAGCGCACACAGAAATTTATGAGCGTAATGAAAAATGAGGTTTTAAAGCTAGAATCCTACATTTTCTAGGTGCACTGATGCACCTAAATTAGAATTCCAGGTCGCACAGCAAAAACATTACAGGCGCATATGCGAGTAAAATGGTCGCACTGTAGAGCCTTGAACATGTGCTTCCAATACGAAGCTATCATACTTGTGTAAATATGATGATATTAGCGCTATTGTCAGTAGCTAGGTTTCCATCCATTTCATGCAAATAAACTGCACATTTTCCCACCAGAGATGTTTTCCCATCAAATTAACTCTTTGTGGATAAAAGGCTGTGCGTGATGACGTAGTGCACATAAAAATACCTTTTGAGGTAAAAGTCCGATGAACTGAATAGAAAATACAAGTTAAATGGGTTTACATTGCATTTTCAATTCTACTGATGGGTTTCTCCCCAAAAAAATGTTGTATAGTGAGTTTCCACTCTGGTATTGGCAGTGCGCTCTAGCCAACAGCTCGCAGATACAGTGAGGGTTTAGCCTACTTGGCAGCTTTGTCAAACGGCAGCTCGATATTAATTGGAAAGGAGCATCAAGCTCATCAACTTGCACTTTCACCACCCTGTGAAGTTCATTAATCTGTAGTCTAATAAACGGCATGCTTTCCCAATGCGTTATAGTGGGATGACCACACGTCATCGCGTGACAAGTTTACTTTGATATGATGGTTATTATATTGATATTTGCTCATTAAAAGCTTTTCCACTGACATTTCTCGCATAATACATTTTAGACACAGAAAGATCCCACCTTGTCTGGCGTATTTGGTTTTGTCTGCATTTTGGAAAGTTTACCGACACATTTTCTGTTTCAATCAAGCCGGTCGTGACTTTAAAAATAAATTAAAATATTTTTTATCCGACATGTACTTTACGCGCATTTAAAAGTTGGATGGAAACATGGTCAGATGTAGGCGAACAGGTTACTTAAACAATAAGGGCCGAGGAGGTGTGGCACAGTGCCTGGATACAGCCCTTAGCAGTGGTATACAATGTCTTCAGAAAGTATTTGTACCCTTTGACTTATTCCACAGTTTGTTGTGTTACAACCTGAGTTCAAGATGGATTAAATCTACAGTACCAGTCAAGTTTGGACACACCTACTCATTCAAGGATAATAGTGGAGACATCAAAACTATGAAAAAGCACAAGTAACCAAAAACGTGTTAAACAAATCTAAATATATTTTAGATTCTTCAAAGTAGCCATATGCTGAGCACTTGTTGGCTACTTTTGCTTATCTCTGCGGTCCAACTCATGTCCTGTTGAAAAACAAATGATAGTCCCACTCAGCGCAAACCAGATGGGATGATGTATATCTGCAGAGTGCTGTGGTAGCCATGCTGGTTAAGTGTGCCTTGAATTCTAAATAAATCAGTGTCACCAGCAAAGCACCATCACACCTCCTCCTCCATGCTTCATGGTGGGAACCACACATTGTGGAGGTCAACCGTTCACCTACTCTACGTCTCACAAACCAAGAATCTCAAATTTGGACTCATCAGACAAAGGACAGATTTCCACCGGTCTAATGTCCATTGCTTGTGTTTCTTGGCCCAAGCAAGTCTCTTCGTATTGGTGTTCTTTAGCAGTGGTTTCTTTGCAGCAATTTGATCATGAAGGCCTGATTCATGATGTCTCCTCTGAACAGTTGATGTGTCTGTCACTTGAACTCAGAAGCATTTATTTGGGTTGCAATGTCTGAGGCTGGTAAGTCTCTAATGAACTTATCCTCTGCAGCAGTGGTAACTCTGCGTCTTCCTTTCCTATGGCGGTCCTCATGAGAGTTTTATCATAGCGCTTGATGGTTTTTGCGACGGCACCTGAAACTTTCTTAAAATTGTCCGTATTGACTGACCTTCATGTCTTAAAGTAATGATGGACTGTTGATTCTCTTTGCTTATTTGAGATGTTCTTGCCATAATATGGACTTGGTCTTTTACCAAATAGGGCTATCTTCTGTATACCTCCCCTACCTTGTCACAACACAACTGATAGAATCAAATGTATTAACAAGGGAAGAAATTACACAAATTAACTTTTAGCAAGCACCCGTGTTTAATTGAAACGCATTCCAGGTGACTACCTCATGAAGTTGGTTGAGAGAATGCAAAGCTGTCAAGACAAAGGGTGGCTACTTTGAAGAATGTCAAATATAAAATATATTTTGATTTGTTTAAAAAAAAAAAAAATTACTACATGATTCCATATGTGTCATTTCATAGTTTTGATGTCTTCACTATTATTCTACAATGTAGGGAAAAACTTAAACCCTGGAAGGAGTAGGTGTGTCAACTTTTGACAAGTAGTGTGTGTGTATGTATATATAGTATTTTTCACTCATCTACACACAGTACCCTATAATAGCAAAGTGAAAACATTTTTGTAGAAAGTTTAGCAAATTTATTGAAAATTAAATACAGACATGTCTAATTTACGTAAGTATTCACACCCCTGAGACAATACGTTAGAATCACCTTTGGCAGCTATTACAGCAGTGAGTCTTTCTGAGTAAGTCTCTAAAGAGCTTTGCACACCTGGATTGTACAATATTTGCACTGTCTTATTGGTTGTTAATCATTTTACTCCTGAACTTATTTTGGCTTGCCATAACAAAGGGGTTGAATACTTAATGACTCAAGACATTTCAGCTTTTAATTTTTAATTTGTTTGTAAAAACAATTGTGTGTGTGTGTATATATATATACACATCTCAATTGAATCTATTTTAAATTCAGGCTGTAACACAACAAAATTGAAGTCAAGGCGTGTCATAACTTTCTGAAAGCACTATATTGGCTGCATACCATAAACCACCAAGGTGCCTTATTGCTATTATAAACCGGTTAACAACATGAATATAGCAAGAAATATGTATTACGTCAAACCCATGGTATATTGTCTGATATACACACGGCTGGAATTCTGTTTCAGCCAATTAGCATCCAGTACCCAAACTACCCGGTTTATAATATGTGTTTAACCTGTGTGTTGTAGGAACTATGAGCACATAGTGAAGGCCCACCAGAACAACCCTCAGCAGGGGGAGGAGCAGGTGTCGGACCATGTCAAGTTCAGCGTGTTTCAGAGCATCATGGACTCCCTGTTCCAGTCCTTCAGCAGGTCTGTGTCTGTGGCCAGCTTCCAGGAGCTGTCCGCCTGCGTCTTCAGCTGGATCGAGGAGCACTGCAAGCCTCAGGTAGGACACTCAATATACGGTACTGCTGGGGGATGGATGCCGCACCAAATCATGTAAGGTTTTATTTAAGGTAATGGTCTTTGTGATAGTCATGGTTTTTTGGTGTATTTTCTACTCAAGGGTGGTATTTTGGACTTCCGTCTGACCCTAACAGGTCAAAACTATCACCACTGTAGGCTATAATTGACATGCCAGCCACCCTGTCTTGCTCTGAGGATGGATGACTGACTATGTTGAGTTGACAGCTGTGTAAGGTAATCCATGTTTGTCCTCTTTTTCTTCCCAGACATTGCGTGCGTTTGTGGTGGGAGTTCTCCGGCAGCTCAACAGCCAGCTGTATTAATGCAGGCCAGGCGTAAACTCAGGACAGGAATCTCCCCTCAGGGATGGAGCCGGGGCCTACCCTGGGTTCTCAGGGTCTGGTAGAGACCTCACATATCAGTCTATCGTGTTCCCTCCTGGCCTGCAGCATTTAAATAGTTAACGCTTACTCAACTCACCACCAGTCTGCAGCAGGGTTGGGTGTTTCCTGTCTAGTCAGGTCAAATCCAGCCCAGCATTCTGTCTGTGGTTTTAGTCATCAGGGTTTTTTGTTGCAGAACAGAGTTGTGTTAAACCAGACAAATGGCCACTTGCTTGTAAACGTTCCCTAATGTTTACATTCACCACAAATCAGGGGTTGGAACCACATTTTATTTTTTAATTGTTCCATTCCAAACCTCTTTTGTGTGTTCCAGTGTTCAAACCAGCATAAAGCTCTGAACCGGTTCGAATCAAATCCAAGACAGTCATGAGTTAAAATATTCAATTCAAACAAGTTGTGATGGTGTTTGAGAATTGTTAAATGTTCATCATTGATTGTGATGTTATGATTGCTGTTGTGTACATGTTGTGACAGAATCAAGCATATTTGTAAGTCTGTTACTGCAGCTGTTCGCCTTTTCATCATCTTTATTGGCAAAAAAGACACGGTAGAATAGTGATTCATGAATAGTTCTTATTAAACAATCTCTGAACCAAAAAACTCTGGCCAGGATTCAATCAGATTAGCGGTAAACGCATAGCTGATCATTACTTTTGTTTAGTTGGTGTTGGAGGTGTAACTGCGTTTTTAAAAATGTAACTTTATTAAACTAGGCAAGTCAGTTAAGAACAAATGATTATTTACAGTGACGGCATTAGAGCTGTCAAATCCACAAGAAGCTCCTGGCGTTGCCATTGGATGCAGCACCAAGTCGCATTCGTAGAAATCCCTTGCAGAAGTGTTACAAATTATAACAGTGAACTGTGAGAAATCCCTGTCATTTCTATATAGCCTACACTTTCTTGTTCTGAACTTCTAAGGTGGGTGGGACATAAGGACGGGTGTGGTTTCATGACAATGACCACAAGAGCAGCCGCTTACCAATTTGACAGCTCTAACAGTTACCACCTAAAAAAAAGCAATGTGTTTGTCGGCTGATGCAGGTTGCCGCAGATCTGATTGAATCCTGGCCTTAAACAGTCAATCATGTAAAAATGTAATGTGAAGAATTTAGTGATTGATTTTGACAATGTGCTCAGGAGAACTTCTACCAAATGTTTCAGGACCTTCTGGTAAACAGATGTGAATGTTTAATCTGTAATCACCGGAGTTTAAAAAGGGATTTTATACAACAAGTCTTTGTGCTGGTATAAATAAATCAGGTCTGTTACGTTTTTTTTGCTGATTTGGACAAGAATTTGATTAAAGTATTTCGTATGAATGATTTTTAATTGCAAAATAAACTTAAGTATACACCTGTACAAGGTATTTTATTACAAAACATTACAAATAGTAATTAGTTACTCCTGGAATGAGTTTTGATGGTATAATACTCCCTGGGAATTGACATTCAAGTCAAAAGTAAACAAAGATCCTCCAACATTCTGTCAGGTACTTGGCATAGTCACTTTACAGTCCTCATCAGTCTCCACACCAACTTCTTCCTAAACAGAGAACACAAAGATGCTGACATCTCAGGTGGACAAATAGAGTTAACATTTGTCTGCCTCTCATGGTGATGAATAATATCTCGTTTCCCAAATAAAAACAATAGAATTGATGAGTAGAACTGTAGATCTGTAGAGCATCTTACCAGAAATTGCTTCTTGGTCTTGGGGTATCCCTCCAAAATGGAACCCATCATGTCAGATGCCTGAGAAGAGCAGAGACAAAATCAGACTATTTGTTCTGGTTTATCCTGCTCTGGGACGAATAGTCTTATGGCTTTGATCAAGTAAGGGCTCTATTCAATCCAAATTGCGGAAGTACAGCGCGTAAGGCAATGTTACCGTGTTTAGTGGAGACTGCATTCACGGTAAACGATGCATGTCTGCTTAATCGGAAATTACCTTTACATTTTATCACGCAATCCGTAACACTTCAGCAATACAGCTGGAATAGAGCCCTAAAATAAATCACCAGTCTCTTCCTCTTCTTCCACTCTTTCACGTAGAGATGTCTCTCCTTGTAAACCTGAAGGAAAGACGCATGAGCACAGTATATGGGGGAAAAGGTGTTTTGTATTTGAACCCAGGTCTGATTGTGACCCATACCATCTCCTTCTGCTCTGGTGTGACATGATTGGTCGCTGACTTGATCTTCTCCAGGCGCTCCCTGTAACCAGAACACTCTGCTTTCAGCTCCTGGATCTCTGACATCATTTCCTCTGTGGTCAGGGAGCTGTTGAGCTCCTTCAGCTCTGCAATCAGAGATAAGAGTATGTCAGATTGTCCAGTGTGTGGGTACGGTGCTGATAGGGCCAAAGAGGGGAGCCCTACCTGCGTCCAGCTGTCTGCAGCCCTGAGAGATAGCCTGCACCTGTGTGCTGAGGTCAGAGATGCGACTGTCGATGTCCTTCAGATCTGCCTCACTCACCTCTGCAAACTGGGCCTGTAGGCAGTCAAATATATTCTGGTAGTTACTTTTACAGGTTCGTTTTTTAATTGCTTTGGTGCAATTTTCACAACTCTCAGTTCAAAACAGATCATCAAAAAAGGCAGTTAACACATTTTCAATTGACTATAACACAAAAATCAGTCCTTTTTTCATCAAACTGCACACTGCTTTACTACAATTGTATTGGCCAATAGAGAACTGTAATAGCCATAATATATACATTTACATAGACACTTATCCAAAGTGACAAAAGTCCACACATTTTGGTATGTGTCCCCAGTGGGAATCGAATCCACAACTCTGCTGTTGTTAGTACCACGGTCTTATGAACTGAGCCACGTACAGGACCACTACAATACATAAGTACAAAACCATGAAATACTTGATTATAATTAATACAATACAGGTGGAAGATGTATGCTTGCCATCCCCATGTGAGTACCACCCTCATAAAGGCCATGGATGAGGCATGCAATGATTTAAATCCAGACCTATAGTACCAGTCAAAAGTTTGGACACACCTTCTCATTCAAGGGTTTTTCTGAATTTTTACTATTTTCTACAATGTAGAATAATAGTGAAGACATCAACACTATGAAATAACACATATGGAATCAAATAGTAACCAAAGAAAAGTGTTAAACAAATCAAAATATATTTTATGAGATTCTTCAAAGTAGCCACCCTTTGCCTTGACAACTTTGCACACTTGGCATTTTCAACCAGCTTTATGAGGTAGTCACCTGGAATGCATTTCAATTAACAGGCGTGTCTTTTTAATTTAATTTGTGGAATTTCTTTCCTTAATGCGTTTGAGCCAGTGGTGTGACAAGGTAGGTAGGTATACAGGATATACAGAAGGTATACAAAAGATAGCCCTATTTGGTAAAAGACCAAGTCCATATTATGGCAAGGACAGCTAAAATAAGCAAAGAGAAATGACAGTCCATCATTACTTTAAGACAGGAAGGTCAGTCAATATAGAACTTTAAAAGTTTCTTCAAGTGCAGTCACAAAAACCATAAAGAGCTACGATGAAACTGGCTCTCATGAGGACCGCCACAGGAAAGGAAGACCCAGAGTTACCACTGCTGCAGAGGATAAGTTCATTAGAGTAAACTACACCTCAGATTGCAGCCCAAATAAATGCTTCACAGAGGCCAAGTAACAGACACATCTTAACATCAACTGTTCAGAGGAGACCGCATGAATCAGGCCTTCATGGTCGAATTGCTGCAAAGAAACCATTACTAAAGGACAACAATAAGAAGACTTGCTTGGGCCAAGAAACACGAGAAATGGACATTAGACCGGTGGAAATCTGTCTTTGAATGCCAAGATTGTGCAAATGTGAGATCTTTGCTTCCAACCGCTGTGTCTTTGTGAGATGCAGAGTAGATGAATGGATGATCTCCACATGTGTGGTTCCCACCATGAAGCAGGTGTGATGGTGCTTTGCTGGTGACACGATCTGTGATTTATTTAGTATTCAAGGCACACTTAACCAGCATGGCTACCACAGCATTCTGCAGCGATACGTCATCCCATCTGGTTTGCGCTGAGTGGGGCTATGATTTGTTTTTCAACAGGACAATGACCCAACACACCTCCAGGCTGTGTAAGGGCTATTTGACCAAGAAAGAGTTTGATGGAGTGCTGCATCAGATGACCTGGCCTCCACAATCACCCGACCTCAGCCCAATTGAGATGGTTTGGGATGAGTTGGACCGCAGAGTGAAGAAAAAGCAGCCAAAAAGTGCTCAGCATATGTGGGAACTCCTTCAAGACTGTTGGAAAAGCATTCCTCATGAAGCTGGTTGAGAATGCCAAGATTGTGCAAAGCTGTCAACAAGGCAAAAGTTGGCTACTTTGAAGAATCTGAAATATACATTTTGCTTAACACTTTTTTGGTTACTACATGATTCCATGTGTTGTTTCATAGTTTGTAGAAAATACCAAAAATAAAGAAAAACCCTTGAATGAGTAGGTGTGTTCAAACTTTTGACTGGTACTGTATGTCAGGCTTGGATAGAAAAGTATCCATTTTTATGGGTAGTGCAAGTGTATTGCCTAATGTGAAAACAGTGTACTGTAATTTACAGTCCTGTAGCATACTGCATTCAAAGGGCAATTTTGAAACATCTTACATTTTCTGCCATTGGAGTACGTTAAAATAAGAAAATGTAATTATGTTGTGTTTTGGTGATCAAACTAATGTACTAATTTCACAGTAAACTTATGTTGGATCAATGGTTGTGTGGTGAAAGAGGTCTCCCAAAATAATTTATGAATGGTATTGAATGGAAGACTGGCTGCTTACAAGTGTTAACAGTTGAGTTTTTTTTTTACAAATTCCCCACATACTTGTGAAAATAGCACCAAAGAGAGAGAAAAAAAACGAATCACCAAAACAGAACAGATTCAGATCAGCAGTGGCTACATATTTCCATCAACATATACAATACACATTGACGTGCTGCTCTGATACTCAGCCTGGATCACCTGATCAGCAAAGTAGATCTTTTGCTTCCCATAGGTTTTCTCTTTGATCTTCCCTTCCAGTGCCAACTGTTCCATGGCTTTAACCACAGCCTACCAGGATAGGAATGAGTAATCAAATATACATTTTAGTTTATACATGCTGAAAATCGTATCACTGGCTAAGAACAGTTTAGCCTTTCTCACCGTCTTTCCCAGGCCGTGCTGCTTCTGTAAATTGTTAAAGACATCTTGGGCACTGTAAGGACGGTTCTTCTCGTTCAGGTAAGCAAATATGACTGTTAAACCTGACAATAAAAACACAAAACAGTGACCTGTATAACTTCTAGCTGTTGTATGGACTTATCAGTGCAGGTCAGTGAGTGTCAGTATGCTAGCTTGCTGTACTGGTTCCAACTTGGCTAACGTTAGCTAAATCGGTTAGGAAAACGTCTGTCATGTTTGGCAACATACCAGACACAATCAATGTAGCAACCAGGTAAAATAAAAAAATGATTAAAACTCATACCTCCGTTGTCTTTTTTGCTCATTTTCTTTATTCTGTGAGCTAGCTATCGCTAGCTAGCGGTGCAAGAATTATTTACCTATCTTGAGTTTCGCGCGCCGTGAAGCATTGTGGGTGCCCAGGCTTTACATACGTCATATCAAAACAATAGCTGGTTTTCATCACCCTCCACCTTTGTGCAAGACAGCCCTGGGACAGCTTGAGTATGTATGTATGGACTCTCGAGCAGTGCATGAAATAAAGCGCCAGCAACCAGCCAAATGTCGGTAAAAAGAGTCCCAAGTGAAAACTTTTTATTTACCAGCAACACTGGCTAGTGGACCAAAATGATGTCAAAATTGTGATTTTGGATCTGTGGAATATTGCATTGTTTATAAATAACAAAATAAACATTTAATCCAGACTTCATATTTAATAAGATTTGCACATCAAAACCAATGTCAGAGAGAGAGAAAAAAAACTGTACCGAACAAATTTATAGAACATAATACTAATAATGAAGAATTGCCTGGCCATCTTCATGAAGCGATACCGCAACAACCCCTATTTAAACTAAAGTGGTCCAAAACAAGTCATGTACATTCACTCTTTTTAATTAAAATCCCAAACCTTTTCAGATCAGACAGATTCTGTTTTCTGGGACATCTCCATGAACAGGGAATCTAGAAGTTCTATTGTAGGTAATCTCCCACAGTCATGATTTTCTATACAACACAAATAGCGTTATTGGGCAATTTGTCATATATATATATATATATATAAACCAGCATTGTCTCTTTCTGATTGTTTGATCCAGCTACGTCAGCAAAACCCATCTGTGGGCCATTTCAGTTTCATTGACCAAGAAGAATCACTCCTATTTATTAGATTGTTTCCATGAAAAGACAAAAGCAGCAGGAGCTTGTTTGCCCATCGCAGGTTAAATCATGCTGACCTGCACACACACAAAAAAAAAAGAATAGGCTAACATTTACTGCACCCTAGTTTTTAAAAGACAAGCATATTACATATTTTCCTTTACATATTCACATTTAAAAAAAAGGCTAATCAGGTTGAGTTTTGTATACCAGCATTTTGTTCACCCATCAATGTAAACATGTTTTCCTGATGATTTTCTTAAGACGTTTACAAAATGTGGTTCATGCATGAGTTTAGAGGTTAAACTAAAAGGCTTATATTCTGTACTTCTTACATATGCATGTCTATTCTACAGATTCTCCTCTGAGAAGGATCGGCAAAAATGAGTGAAGATGGTGTCAGGGATTGGGAATGCCACGGGAGAAGGGATACAAGGAGCAGGTTAACTTGATAAAGTGACTTATTGTGATGATAAAGACAAAAAGATCTAAATAGCCCATGACTGCTCATTCAAGACACATGGAGAACACATGAGGCAACCCTAGATTCACAGATCTACCCAGAAGTACAGCAAACAAAACAGGACCAATGGTGTGGGAAGAAACATTCGGGGGGGAAACAGTAAAACACATTTAACTAAAATACCAATCCCCTTTCTTTAAAACAATGATTTCAGACTCAAAACAAATTCATGTCTCAATCAAGAATGATCTAAAAAAATATCCCCATTCATATTTACTTAGTTTCTAATAGAGAATGAGTGTCTTAAAATTAAAGCAGTGGTTTTTACTAAAAAAAGAGTACCAGTCAGCTATTGCTAAAACTATTCAAAACTAGGTCATTTCAGTTGTAAAACTTCACTAATCAACAGGAATGTCATGCTTGGTCCCATATTAAATAGCCCTGTGTGTCTAGCATTTTAGGAAATGTGTATACTACCTAGTGGTCGACTTAAAAAAAACGTATTACTCACTAGGGCATACTGGATGACAGGACAGAGAAGTGGTTCCGTAATGCTGTTTCAAAAACAGATGGGAGTTTTTTTTACATTGCGTTTCCTATTGCTCAGCCTGCAAAAGAAGACTTTCTGGATGATGGTGGCTTACACATACAAGCTACAGACTAAAGGAAGAAATTGAAAAGTGAGATAGAAATCAGAAGTACTTCACAGTGATATCAACTGAGGCCAATCGGGAGCCTGGCTGCTGGATCCTACGATTAAATGACTCACACATACACGCAGTCAAAACAATCCATAAACATTCCAATCACTCAATCACACACAAAGACTTAGTTTGATTGTTATGCACAGGCAGAGGAGCCTCAATGTGGTTTCCCCAGTAGGTTGGAGAGGAAGCTGGACTCCTGTCCCCCACCCTGCCCTCCTCCCCGTCCTCCTGCACCCCCAAAGGAATCCATCTGGTTCAGCTCCGACTGGTCCAGCATCTCAAAGTCCTCTCCGACCAAGTCCGTGTCCAGCTCCGAGCTAGACTGCTTGCGGTAGCCCCTATGGGCCCCTGCTCTGGTGGGCCCCACCCTCTCTCTGCGGGCGGCAGGGGGACGAGGCTGCATGGCACCAGCCAATGCCGCCTGAATCATGTTGCTAGCGATGATTCCAGCCAGGTCACCTCCGAGGAAGTCAGAAGCAGTGGGGAGGCCGCTGAAGGAGAGCTCCTCGTCGTCCTGGTCAGAGTCCAGGTGGGATTCCACATCCAGCAGCTCGGCCGTGGTTCGGGGGCCAGTCCGCCCAGACCGAAGACCCAGGCTGGGCAGCCCGATGCATGAGTCGTCGTCGTCGTCCATCAGGGTGGCATCTGGGTTGATGGAGGGGAAGTCATTGAGGTCTCGTGCAAACGACTCCTCATTGTCACTGTGTCTATCAAAATCTGAGGATGAACGGAGAGGAAGGGGTTCAATGTTGTTGGAATGTCATTTGTAATTTAAAAACACAGACAATCACCCTGCATGTCTTACCAGAATAGGCAGACATACCACAATACAGGAAAACACAGTGCAGTGCCTTATGACATGTCATCCTATCATACAGGCTCTAATGTTAGCTACAATTCACAGATACGCATCGGTCCTCGATTCAAATGTTTAACATACGACTGCTTTGCGCGCTGTGCCCAGCTTCGTGAGCAAGGACAGCAGTCTGTTCGTGATCTTGCACATCTGCGCAGCACCTTCAGCATTCAAAAGCTAAAATGGCTTGCACGATATTGGGCTTCGTTAGTTGAGTGACAACCTATGTAATTTGCCATGTTATTGTTATCTATGCAATGTTGAAAATTGTGTTGTACATGCACTGTCAAATTGTTTGACCGGCATAAAAGCTCAGTAAAAACTTCCAAATGGTCAAAACCATTTGATTTTGAGATGGGGGTGAAATCTAAAGTTGTGTTCATTGGCACATTACTAAATCAAACATTTCATTGCAAAAATGACAAGTTACTTTGTGGGTGACAGTGATTTCAGAAGCAAAGTAGGAGATAAAACATAGGCTATATTGCCCCCCCCCCCCCCTCTAATTTGATAGTGGGGTAGTAGATGACTAGTCTCCCTTATGGCTGATGCCTACATAGTATACACCATAAACATACAGTGCATTCGGAAAGTATTCAGACGCCTTGACTTTTTTCACATTGTTACTTAACAGCCTTATTCTAAAATTGATTAAACACGTATTTTTCCTCAATCTACACACAATACCCCATAATGACAAAGCAAAAACACGTTTAGAATTTTTGTGAAATGTAAAAAAATAAAAAGATACCTTATTTACATAAGTATTCAGACCCTTTGCTATGAGACTCACATTTGAGCTCAGGTGCATCCTGTTTCCATTGATCATCCTTGAGATGCTTCCAGTGGCAATGTAAATCTTAGTTGGGCAAACTCAAAAAACATTTGGGGGGGGGGGTGCATGCCAGCAAAGCCACTACACAACACTAAACAATACATTAATTGCATAATAACGGTGACCACAAACTGTTAGGGCCTACATAAAGCTGTTCCAACAGCAGAGTCCCAACACCTTACCACAACTGGCTATCAGCAGGGCCTTGTCTGGCAGTGAAACAGTTCCTTCAGCCTCATTCACTGCCCTTAAAAAAAACATAGCTGATATGGCCGACTTGCTTAAACAAATGTGGTTTCTACTGACAATTGAGAGGTACAAACTATGGCATAAGGGGACGACGAGCGGATAAGAGGCAATTCGTAATTTCGATTAAGACATTAGTGAGCAAGCTAGGACGGACATAGTCAATATAACTATTTGTTCAGCACTTTTGAAATGTACAGCAGCAGAATTCAGAACACGGGCCGTTTTTACAGTATTTTCCCTGTACACCAAGTCAGAACCGTAGGATAAATAAAGGGGGCATATAAGTAGACAAAGCTGTTACAATATTAGATGATTACATTTCTCTAAAACAGACTATAGGCTACATGTGCACCACCAAGTCAGAACAGTAGGCGAAATTATGAGGAGAAGGGAACAAATTGTTAGGTTGAGGCACATGGGCTACTAACAGCTTACTATTACCTTCTTAGCTACAGTATACATATCTCCCTGCCATATTACATAATTTATGCAGCAGCATACAATACATTTTTGGACTCACTTTGTTGTGCTCACTTAAAACAGGAAGGTGGGCACAGTGGTTCTTCATGGACATATTTTGTCATCAAATTTTGTCAAAGTCTGGTATTCTCTGGATTTATGGAGCTTTCAAGACAACTGGGAACTCAGGAAAAAAACAAGGTCGAATCATGATGATGTCAGTGATCTTCAGGTCGGAGCTCTAGAAAGGGGCCCAAGTTCCCGACTTGCAATTCCGAGTTGGATGACCGTTCAAAACGTATTGTCCCAGTCAGAGCTCGCTTTTCCCCCCCAGAGTTCCCAGTTGTCTTGAACTCACTGAAGTCTGAGATTTCCCAGTTCACATTTTCCAGTTGTTTTGAGTGCAGCCAAAGTCATGCTGGATTGACAGCACGGCCAATGTTGAATGTTTATCCTTTTTAAGCTTGGAAAAGAGACCCTTAAATCCAGACTTGGATCACATACACGCTCCACTGATGACCAGGCTAGTGATTGCTTTGCAATTCTTGAAGTTAGCCACTGATTCCTTCCAAACCATTCATTGTTGTGTAATGTTTATGTCCAATGGCCGAGGAGCACCGATACATTTTATCTAAAAATTTCTCTTCATATGACAAGGATTGAAAAGGATTTGCCAGTGGATGATCGACTTGACTCATGCTGATGACTGCTAGCTAAGATTTTGAAAGTAGGATGTTGACATGATCAGTCCAATCAAAGCTACTGTAGATATAACATGATTTTTATCTGTGGCCAATGACCTTGAGCCTTCTTGGATAGGCATTTCTAAAGTAACTCTATGGCAGCACCCAAGGGTCTTGAATGTTCGAGCTCTACCCATAGATTTTGCGGTGACGTAGTGTCCCCATGAGTGAACACTGAGCCAATCACATTACCAACCCTTACGCTCCGTATTTTCCACTGGCTGCCCCACCACCACAGAAAGCACTGAGCTAGGCTGAAACACCTGCATTTTGGAGCTGCCTTACTCAAAGACAAAAAGATACCATGTTTGCATGCGGCTTTATTAACTCAACGATTGTTTGCAAACTGACATGTGAAACGTATTAATGCCAAAATAACATGCAAAACAGGCACACAAAAAAAGCTGGTGGGGCTCATGATTTAGAAAGGCACACGCCTATCTATACAAGGTCTCACAGTTGACAGTGCATATCAGAGTAAAAACCAAGCCATGAGGTCGAAGGAACTGTCTGTAGAGCTCCGAGACAGGATTGTGTTGAGACAAAGCTCTGGGGACGGGTACCAAAACATTTCTGCAGCATTGAAGATCCCCAAGAACAGTGGCCTCCATCATTCTTAAATGGAACTAGTTTGGAACCACCAAGACTCTTCCTAGAGCTGGCCGCCTGGCCAAACTGAGCAATCGGGGGAGAAGGGCCTTGGTCAGGGAGGTGACCAAGCAGGCCTTTATGGTAGAGTGGCCCGACAGAAGCCACTCATTGGTAAAAGGCACATGACAGCCCCCTTGGAGTTTGCCAAAAAGCACCTAGAGGACTCTCGAACCATGTGAATCAAGATTATCTGGTCTGATGAAAGTCTTTGGTCTGAAAACCAAACGTCACGTCGGAAAAGAAACCTGGCACCATCCCTACCGTGAAGCATGGTGGTGGCAGCATCATGCTGTGGGGATGTTCTTCAGCGGCAGGGACCGGGAGACTAGTCAGGATTGAGGGAAAGATGAACGGAGCATTGTACACAGAGAACCTTGATAAAAACCTGCACAGGAGCTCTCAGGACCTCAGACTGGGGCAAAGATTCACCTTCCAACAGGACAACAACCCTAAGCACACAGCCAAGACAACACAGGAGTGGCTTCGGGACAAGTTTTTGCTTTGTCATTATGAGGTATTGTGTATAGATTGATGAGGGGAAAAAATGATTTAATACATTTTAGAATAAGGCAGTAACGTAACAAAATCAAGGGGTACACACACACCAGCTCAGACAGATCAAGCCCAGAGAGGCCCAGCTCATGATCTCCATCAGCAGCTGATTTTAAATTAGAATGGAAAATGCATGTTTGCATCGAACTGCAGCAATTCGTTCTCTAATCAAAAACAAAGTGTCAAACTAAAACGTATCGTTCCTGTATCGTAGCCCATGTATCTAGATACGTATCCAATCGTCTTGAAAGGGAAAGATGCACATCCCTAATAGCTACATTGGATCTGGTTCTAATTCTCGTGACTCCAGAGTATATGTGCCTGGAGGTGCAGACTCAGCGGGTGGGTGCGTACTGTACCTTCTGAGCCCTCTGTGAGAGGAGTCTGGCCACGGGACAGATTAAAGGTCCCATTGTCTGTGTACGAGACCTCAGCGTCAGAGTGCTCAGAGTCAGTCATCGCAAGTTCTTTGGCCACTATAGCATCGTCAAACTGAAAGAGAGGAAAGACATTGAACCGTTAGTCATTCATAATATAGTATATTTCCTCTTAAATGTAGTCCATATATCACAGATGATGTGGCCTGATATGACTGGCAGGGCCTGCTATTTATATCTCTATAGGGGTCAGGTTATTGTAAATCTGAGACCAGCTGCAGTCTTAAGCTACATATGCCACTCCTGGCCATCTAACAGAGTAATAACCAACACAGGAAACAAGTAGGCCCATTTCAATAGCCATAACAGTCAGATAGATGACAACCTGACTATGCTTTTGGACTGCATGTGAAATACATCCGGTGAATTACCGTCGGGCAGAATGCAGCAAGCTCCTCCTCACTGTCACTGGCATCACCGGATGCTGCACCCCGAATTGGCTTGCGGAGGACTGCAGAGCAAACACACAAACCACAGGTTACAATGACTGAGTTATTCCCTTGATCCAGTCAAGGTAGAAGGAGATAGTTTGCATGGACAAACCTAAACAAGTGTATCAATGCCAATGCAACTATCAGACACAAACAAACAGGCAACACACACACACACACACACACACTGTACTCACACTGGTTGTCGATGGGCTTTGACGTCATATACCCGCGAACGCTGAAGTCCAGCCACTGCAGGGCCGGCTCCAGCTTCACGCACACACGCTGCCAGACTCGGTGGTATGCTGCTAGGGGGCACAGCAGAACAGCCAGCACTGGGACAAGAGAGAATGGCTTAATGTTAGTGGAAACATCACTGGGCATAAACACACAAACAAAAAAAAGACAAAAGAACCATGGCTGCATTCATCTGTGCTATTAGGCTCTGGCTCACCCAATCCCCAGCCTCCGAGCTGCTCTCCTCAGCCCAGACACACCCATGGGCTTCAGCCCAACTTATCTCGCCATTCAACGGAGAACGAAACAAAGAGTGGGAGCTCTAGCAGCCACAAGATTATTAAGTACGTCAGAGGGCCCTGGCAAGGCCTCCCTGATCTGTGCTCTCCGGTAGATCGGTCGCTCTACATTGGTTAGAGGTGTTGGGATTAGCATGTCTCAGCCTGACCTCCCTCCATTCCTGCTTCCCCCTCTTCCTGATTTCCTCCCTGCCTGTCTCAGCCCAGCCAGGCGGTAATCACCTCACAGACAGAACCCTGGTGCCGGGGACACAGATCTGGTTTCACCAGCCATGCATTTTTAACAAGGGCAGCCAGCTTCCCACCATTAGGGAGCTCTGAATGGGGATGGCGTTTGGGAAACAGGAGGGTGGGGTAGGTGGGTCGTCTCTCACTGTACTCACCTGCAGAGTAAGAGAGCACCAGTCCAGGAATGTACCGTCCAACCATGACCAGACAGGTCAAGAGGGCACAGGTCAGGAGGCAGAACTAGAGACAACAAACAGAGTTCAACTGGTCAAGTTACTGATTAGTTGTATGTTCACAGTTGGCTGAGAGTAGACAAGATATTGTATTAGGCTGCATGGCCTTCGTCAGGGATGGCCTCACTGACGAAGGCCATGCAGCCGAAACGCGTCGGTTTTTAACAACTTTGTTTCTATTGAACATGCCATACTAATAAAGGCATTTTAATTTATTATATGAAGAGTGCCTTGGTCCTCCTTTTTTTTTGATGACCTATTTACACCTTTTACCAAAGAGCACCTTCTATCTACCAAAATATACTATAGTGTACCTCAGTAGCGCTTCCCTTCCTCCTCTTTCATATTGTATTAGGGTTTATATAGGAGACCCTTCATACTAGTACAAGGGGAGTGTCAAGGCCTCACCTTGCCAGGGTTGTGGCGTTTGAACTGCACCAGGCTGGATGTGAAGGCCAGCCCAGAGACCCAGACCTCAGCAATGTGGTGACACAGCTCTGGAACACTGAGCACCCCTGGCTGCACCAGGCCCCAGCTGCAAGATAGGAGAACAACAACAACAGTGACATCATCGCTCTGTGACCACTGCCCAACCAGAGTGTGACGATAGGATACAAATGATATATTTTTAAGACTGGGGCCTACCTTTCATTTTCAGACTCATCAGGTTTTCTAACTGTGGGAAGAGACAGAAAATGCACTTAACACCCGCATTTAACAACAATCCACATCACTACATGCACTAAACCTAGACACTCTACACCACATGAGTTTAAATGAGGACAGACATGACAAAGGATATCATTCACTATACAGGGTCTAATGAATAGTACAGACCAGGGCCAGCAGGGTATTCACACCAAGGGCAGTATGACACTGGGGAATAAGGGACAGGATCTAAGAACCAAGTCAGGTGTAATTAACACAGTTGGGCAGAGGTACTCAGCAGGGACAGACCAAGATACAGTGGGGCATGAGGTGTTGGGTGCAGAATAAGGCAGACTACCCAGAAATAATGTGCGATATCCTCCTCACCTCTGATCTCAGGCCAGATCTTGTTCCTCCAGCTGTCAACGCAGATGAAAACAAGCAGGCCAGAGGACAGCAGGAAGAGCAGGCGCAGCGAGGTCAGGGCAAAGAACCTGGAACAGAACACTAAGGTCAGCTTCAGAACAGCTGACGTTTCCTTTTGTTTAAGATGTCACAAACACACCTCGTGGACTCCCGTGCAAGTGGCAGTTACGCACAGACTCGGTTGTTTGTGTGTGGTGCCTCAGTTACTGACAAAGGTGGGTTGCTGACTGAAAGTGACGGAAAAGGCCGACACCACAAATATCGTGGTGATAGTTTGTGTGTACATGTGACTTTGATCTCTACTTTGAATACAGGCGTTTCCTGTGTTTGTCACCTCCTGAGTAAAATGTTGTCAGACTCTGACAGCAGACAATTGTCACAAGCCGGCTCATAGCCTGTGACAAATGAGAGGACACGAACAACAGGTATAGGCCAATTCAAAAGTGTTCTTTATTATTAAGCAAACTATTAACTTAAACTAAGAAATAGGAATGAGGTGTGGATGTATCTGTATGTAAAGTGCATGGGTGCATGAATATGTGTGTGTGAACATGACTGAGTGAAAACTATGCAAAACTAAAAAGGAACAAACAAATCATGAGCATACCTGGAGGAGCAGAGAGAGAGAGAGAGCAAGAGAGAGAGAGGTGATTAGTAAGCTTTATACCCTGAGCCCAGGTGGCTCCAATCACTAACGACCCTCCTCTGCCTGCAGGAGGAACCGCCCCCTGCACTGCAGAGGAGGAGCCGTGACACAATCTAGACATTAGTTCAAATGAGGACAACAAAGGTTTAGAGCTGCATTCACTTCAAGCTCACCAAGAGGCAAACATACTCTTTCACATTGCCAGGCCAGCATTCTAAATAAGATTTTGTAATATCTACATGCAAACCACCATAGTCCCTGTGCCCAAGAACACCAAGGTAACCTGTCTAAATGACTGTCGCCCCATTGAGCTCACAATCTGTTTCCATGAAATGATTTTAAAAGGCTGGTCATGGCTCACATCAACACAATCATCCCAGACACCCATGACCCACTCCAATTCACATACCACCCAAACAGATCACACACTCTCTATTGCACACCACACTGCCCTTTTCCACTTGGACAAAAGGAACACCTATGTGAGCATGCGGCTCATTGACTACAGCTCCGTGTTCAACACCAGTGCCCTTCAAGCGCATCACTAAGTTAAGGACCCTGGGACTGAACGCCTCCCTCCTGATGGGACGCCCCCAGGTGGTAGGCACCAACACATCTGCCACACAACCTCAACACGGGGGCCCCTCAGGGGTGCGTGCTTAGTCACCTCCTGTACTCCCTGTTCACCCATTACTGTGTGGCTGCACACGACTCCATCACTATCATTACATTTGCTGACAACACAATGGTGGTAGGCCTGATCACCGACGACGATGAGACCGCCTATATGGAGCAGGTCTGAGAACTGGCAGTGTGGTGCCAGGACAACAACCTCTCAACATCAGCAAGTCAAAGGAGCTGATCGTGGACTACAAGAAACGGAGGGCCGAGCACACCCTCATTCACATCGAAGGGGCTGTAGTGGATCGTGCCGAGAGCTTCAAGTTCCTCAGTGTTCAAATCACAAAGGATCTATCATGGTCCAAACAGACCAACACAGTCGTGAAGAGGGCACAACAATTCCCCTTCCCCTTCAGGAGGCTGAAAAGATTTGGCATGGGCCCTCAGATCCTCAAAATGTTCTACATCTGCACCATTGAAAGCTTCTTGACTGGCTGCATCACCGCTTGGTATGGTAATTGCTTGGCATCCGACCGTTAGGTGCTACAGAGTGTAGTGCATACGGCCCAGTACATTACTGGGGCCGAACTCCCTACCATCCAGGACCTCTATACCAGGCGGTGTCAGGGGAAGGCCTTAAAAATTGTCAAAGACTCCAGTCACCCAAGTGATAGACTGCTATCGCACGGAAAGTGGTACCGATGCATCAAGTCCGGAACCAACAGGACCCTGCACAGCTTCTACCCCCAAGCCATAAGACTGCTAAACAGTTAGTCCAAATAGCCATTTGGTAATCTGCACTGACCCTTTTTGCACTAACTTTTTGACTCATCACATACGCTGCTGCTACCGTTTACTCTCTGACACTTTATTCGTAGTTATATGTACATATCTACCTAAATTACCTTGTACCCCTTCACATCAACTCTGTACTGGTACCCCTTGTGCATAGCCAAGTTATCGTTACTCATTGCATAACTATTATTAATTTTACGTGTTTCACTTTTCTTTTCTTTCTTTATTTTTTGTCTCTGCATTGTTGGGAAGGGCCCATAAGTAAGCATTTCACTATTAGTCCACACCTGTTGTTTACAAAGCATGTAACAAATACAATTGTATTTGTTCTTAATTGATCTGTCTGGTAAAATAAAATCAAGCCTAGTAGCCTACAGATTGGTTTCAAAAGCGGTGTTGGAATTCAGGACTATGTAATCTAGCTATGCAAACAACTGGCCCAAAAATAGATAGCTAGATGGCAGCTATTACACGTGGCTCCATTACCACTTGGTTTAACACATCTAAAAGACAGTTAGTGGCCACAATAACAGCAGAGTGAAATGTTGCTGATCGCCTACATCATTAAATATTAGAGAACTATTGGCTGATAATGCATGGCATACAGCTTCTTATTAGTAGTACTGAGATAGATAACACATTCAGAAGGAAACAAAACCCTGACCCCCATTTCTTAGGGACCTCTGTTTAAAGTAAAAAAGTACACAAATACCCATTGGTAATCATGTCTATTGATTGTGTGCAAATTAAAAGACACAACAGAATTTTCCTATACCACACACCAGCACTGGTACTGTTAGGGTGGGCTTACTTCCTGGAACACTTCTCCACCAAAAAACATGTGACTTGTGTCATTTCACGCATTACGATGTATCACTCCGGGCCTATATAGACTATTAGTTCACCACACTAAGCTGGCTGACTTCTTGACATCGATTGATTGGTGACATGGTGGCTGTTTGCAATGGCACATTTAGGATATTGACTCTGTAATACAAAGTACATCGCCTCCGTAGGGGGACATAGCCTTATAGGACTTTTACTATTGTCATATCACAGATTCTGTTTTACACTCCTTGTAGACATTTGACATATAGGCTTAACTAGAGAAGTTGCAAATTCAACATACTAGGCCTATTTCCATTGAAAGATAATGTCAACCCCCATAGTAGATAGTGTTTCTAATGCAGCCTACAGAAGCACAATGGTGCTTTGGTGATCTATTAATAGCAGCTGTGGTGAGCCATCTGTCTTATCTTAAATTGATTGGAGACGTTTTCGTTGTGCAAAAGCTTCTGATGTTACAGTAGATATGATTACTGTACTTGGATATGATTTATGTAAGGCATGAATTATACATTGTACAAATATGCTTGTCATCACTGCTATACCATTTATAATTTCTCAAAAACTTACCAGAACACAACGTTAACCACTGTGTACAGTAGCACACTCTGAAACGGCCTTTCCCACACCAGAACGGACTGTAGGTAGGTCAACATCGGCTCGTAAGGTCCGAGTCTCTTCTGAAGCGAGGCTTTAACAACGCGGACCTGGCCATCTCTTTCGCTGGAGCATGGTCGACTTCTCAGGCCAAGAGTCGACCCCTGTTTTCCTGAACACTCTCCCATGGCATTTTCCAGTCCTTCCGTATGCGCCATCTCTCGCGTCAAATGTTTATTAAATAACCCTGTAAAATAACACCTCGGGATAAATATGGAGCTAACTAAAGAAAGTGTCGTGTCCCAGATCGTGTCTCCCACGTCAGAACAACCGAAACCGCTTTTAGCCGACTAGAAGATGACAGCAGACTTGTTACCTTGTCACTCTCAAACAAAGCTACAGTAACTGTCAAATGTCCCTGCCCGAACGAGCTTGTCAGTTAACAAAAATACGCTAACATTCCTGTATCTAGTCAAATTTACCACGCAGTGTCGTTTCACCTGGCTAAGTATTTTGTTAGCTAACTAGCCAAAAAGCTAGCTGTATTTGGCTAGCTATGTGTGCTAACTGAATACGAATAATAGTGCACTGTAGCTAACGTTCACTGCTGGCTTAGCCAGCAACTGCACGATGCTATCGATATCTTTACCAACTATGACTAGAACATATATCAATTATTTGTAAAATAGCACACAAAAAGGGACACCTACTTTGACATTATTGCAGAAAATTATCAAGTCGTATTGACAATATGGCGTTGCCCTAAACCTAGCTAATTGAAACGCCTTTTTTTACTAAAAAAGATCGTAGTCAACTGGCTCACCAATCAGAAGCAACAGCACTACTTTGTCGTTTATTGTGGATTTAGCTGTGGACAGACAGGTTGCGGACCAAAGTCTGTGAATGACATTTCAATAACCTATATTGAGGTAATCTATAATCAGTCAATTGTGTAAAATATCGTGTATTTACACTTTACTATCACCATCAGACATCACACTATACAGCAGTTGCAATGAAATCATGCATGCAGTATGCCTCATAATCTATAATTACAGCTAGAGCTTCATGTATGAATGAGTTATAACTGAAGTTGCTTTTAAAATACATTTGAAAATAGCTCAAATCATTTCGATACAATTTAGAAGATGTATAGAAAACCCAAATGGAGGAGTTTGTATTCTGCAACAAATCAGATGCCACGTAACAAATAACGAAGCTGTATTATTGCGAGTAATGTCATAAGGATAATGTCAGTGCAGTTTTTGTTCGTACCGGAAGCAAACGGAACGAAGTGGGCGGGACCTACCATAATTTGTCCAATAGAAACTCTCGTTTCGTTTTGCAACAGTTTGGACTAATGATTACACCCTTAACCCCCTGTTTAAAACGCATAATTCCCCCAAATGTGGGGAACTGCTCATCGTAAATAACATGAATACGTATTCTTTGATGAGGTTTAACGGAGGTTGGCATCCAATAAATGTTGCATTACCGCCACCTACTAGAATGGAGTATAACTCCACTAAACATTGCTTGAAAATAAAAAATAAACTTACAAATACCGTTACCATCTAACCAAACACAAGAAAATCCATCACCCTACTCCACTATTTAAATCTATCTAGTCCTACCTCAGGCCAACAGTCTGAAAGGACTGGACACCCCCACTCAACACACCCCGTAACTCTTCTGACGTCAAGTCTGGTACACCCAAATACCTCTCTGCCTGTGCCACCACAACCTTACTTTTCTGCGACTTACGTTCCATCCCTCCAGTACAGTTGATAACCATTACAATAAAAGCTAAAAATGCAATCTTACTGAAGCATATATCACGTATTGGTCTATCCCTCTGTACTGGTACAGATCTACTAGTAACACTACTCCTCTCAGGATCCATCCCCTTTGACCCCATCTTCCTCTACTTTCTTCACTGCCTCAGCATATGACAACTTCTACACTACTCTAACCCTAGAAACCTCAATCTGCCTTTCTCACAGCAGACATTTCTGATCCCCAGTCCCATGGGCACCCCTACAATTAACACATACCACTACTTTCCCCAATGCTAC
This sequence comes from Salvelinus fontinalis, assembly GCF_029448725.1. Lineage (NCBI taxonomy): Eukaryota > Metazoa > Chordata > Actinopteri > Salmoniformes > Salmonidae > Salvelinus > Salvelinus fontinalis. The sequence goes on along the minus strand of NC_074666.1, from coordinate 85,317,517 downwards.
ACATTCCTTTCTCATGTCATTCTGCATAATTCTCACACCTAGGAACCTCCCTCCTACACACTGCTGCCACATACCCATAAGCTTGACACCTGTAACAATGTAATGGATTTCGGCACAAAAGCTCGTACTGGATAACATATATACTAACATCACTTTGTCGGGCAAAGACTCAACATCAAAACTCAAAAGAACAGACAGACAACAGCTCTACTGTTTCACCACCCGGTCTGCGTCGCTCCAAACAACTAGAATCACAAACACCGGGAAACTTCCCCTTCAGTTGGTCAACTTTCACATTTACCGCTACTTCAGTAATCACTCCTTTCAATTGAGCCCTTTTATTGAGAGCAGAACAATTCACATCTCTTGTCCCCATTAATTTAACACTGAGCGCTTGCTCCCTCTGACCAGCAGAAACACAAACAATTATCAACAGACCACTTCTGGTTACCCTCACCGATTCCACAGCAACCAACTCTGTTTTCACCCACACTGAAACCACAAATGGATCAGCCAAAAGGCTAGGGTCCACTTCTTCCAAAAATTGCACTCCTACCGTTACACACTCATCTTTATCCTGTATTCAGACCCCTCTAGCGACAAATCTAGCAACTTTTGTGTTATTGGAGACTTTTGGAGACTCTGACGTGAAAGCACGTATCGTTCTTACTCTTCTCAACGAGCAGCGTGTGCTGCCTCGGGTGCTGCCGTGGGCCCCGCCCCCGCTCCTGCCCCCGCCCCGGCTCCTGCCCCCGCCCCGCCCCGCCCCGCCCCAAAGCACTCACAGGCGGCCCAGTCATCGCGTAGCAGTCAGAGCAGGAGATGTTCACCCCTCCGCGTCCAGACTGCAAATTAATCGCGCAAGCGGGAAACCGCCGCCACTGGCTGATCCCGCCCTGGCTTACATTCACCGCGGGATGTAAATGTAAAATGTTCTTTGTCTAAAATAAAGCACTGCATTCGACTCACACAGCCTCAGTCACTTACTCACATTGTCCACTGTGTGTGTTCCTCTCTGTGACAGAAGCTAAAAACATCTAGCTGGCTAGCTCATCATGTCTCAGTCTAAACTGTACACTCTAAAATACAGAAAGGAGTGGGAATCAAACCCTGAATTCAAAGGCTGATTGAAGCTGTTTATTGGAGATGATACACGGGCATACTGCCTGTATTGTAAGGCTGATTTCTACACCAAACTTAGTGATGTAAAAAAACACATCACAACTCAAACATACTCAAAAGGCAAAGCCTTATAACAGTTCCACCCAAAACAAGCTGCCATTTATGGTTAAAAAAAATTGACTGCAAAAAAGGCTGAGGCCACCATGGCAATAGCTATCCTGAACACTGTTCCATGCTGGCATGTGATCACATTGGAGAAGCATGTAGAGCTGCTTTCTCAGACTCCACTGCTGCTACCCACTGCTAGCACCAAACTTTCTGAAAAAGTTGGTCGCAGATGTGGATGACCAGATGTGGGTGACCACACATTCAGTCTCCTCCTCGATGAGTCCACGGATGTAAGTGTTTCTAAGTACCTGGGGGATGTGATAAGGTACTTTAGTGACACCAAGCAGACAATTGTATCAACATTTGCTGAGCTCCACCTTGCGCCTGAGGATGAAAACAATGTCCGAAAGCGGTGTGTAGCCTTCACCATCTCCCTCACTAATGAGTTGAGGGTGAGACTGCCGGACAACATCGAAGCATTGCAGTACATGTCAGTTTTCAATGTGGAGGAAACTCTAAAGCACAATAAGAGCCCTGGAGAAAAGAAAAAAAAATAGCCAAGCTCCTTGGCTACTCCCCTGCAGAGATAGACAAGATTGTTCAGCAATGGCGTGCCATCCATCTTAGTAAATGCCATTGGCATCTGGAGTGAGATTTGGAAGTTCAGGGATGCAGCTGATATCAACCCGTTTCAAGAACTTGCCATGGCTGCTGTGTCTGTGTTGTCCTTGCCACACTCGAATACTGAAGTCGAGAGAGTATTCAGCCAGATGAGTGTGGTAAAAAGCAAACTTAGAAATTGGATGTCCTTGCAGACCCTTAACTCCATCCTGTACATTCGATATGGACTGAATGGATTGGTGAGGCTTGCTATGAGCACCAGCTGCCTGATAATGTTTTGCAGCTTTTTGGCACATCAGCTGCTTACTCATTTCAGTCAGCTCCCTCAGTTGCTGAACCTGTCATGAGAGCTTTGACCAAAATGACAATGACCCACTCTTTCTGTGAGCCAGCACAGCCTGTGTGTGTGTGGAGGGGGGTCTGGAAGAAAAAAAAAATTCACCTGAATTAGGGCCAGACTAGTTACCATAATTTTCTCACATTGCCATTGACAGTTTTTTCTATTGTCTCTTCTTGGTCCATTTAGATTGTTAATGTAGATTGTATACAAAAAAAAAAAAAAAAATGTATGATTAAAAATGTTCATGTTTTACTGTGCCTTGTTGTATGCTCCTAAATTGACCATAAGGTTAAAAACCAAACCAAATTAAATCTAAGTAAATTAAATCAAAAGTGACTCTTTTGGGTCACTTTTGCCAGTCCCAAGCCCGGATAAAGGAGGAGGGTTGGAATTGTGACATTAAAAAAACAAGAATCGACAGAAGAAAGTTCATTTGTAGTTCTAAACATATTTAAGGTGTTTTTTTTTTGTTTTTGTTTTTCTGTTCCTCTCTCCTACAGCGTCCATCACAATTGCATGCACATGGACAATTATGCAAATTAAGTGAATACTTCATTTAGCGACTTCTAGCGACTTTTAGGACAGCCAATAGCTACTTTCCTTACTGAGGAGTTGACAACACTGCTTCCGTCCAAGCCCGGGCTCCGAGAACTTCACCACACCTACCCCTCTCTGCGTCCTGCACAATGTCTGCGTAACATTGATGTTTCACTCTGGTCACACAATGAAATAGCCTAATTTAAATACGATTTTAGAGATATGTAATTATATCCAGATAATTTCGAAAAAGTAAATTCTTTCTTTAATTGTAGTAAATTATAATGTACAGCAATTCTGCCAAACTATTTTACTCAACTCCTACTATTTGTTGAATGCAGCCCTAAAATGTGAGCATGCAGTATTTGATAGAAGTTAGTAGGGCTCTTTTTTTTTTCTTAGTAGTACAGGATTAGATAGGATGGTTTAGTTTCTCTTAATGTTTGGTTCTTTATTCATTATTCTCTAATCTGTGATTGACTACACAATCCAGTACAGTAGGTGGCGGCATGCCCCTATAACGTATGTTTGCGGAACGCCGTTATATTATAGAAGAAGAAGAATGTGAGGCTGCGCATTGTCGCAAATGCTGTTTGGCGTTGTGACTCCATTTATGCGGTATTTCGTGTTGTTTCCAAGCGGGAAGCAGCAGGCAGGTCAGCAAGATCAATACAGTGGTCGTCTAGACAGCAGTCTCTCCGATTATAGACTTCGCTGTTAGGGGATCTACTAAAAGAGGAATATGCCCCGAGAAATCATAACACTTCAACTTGGCCAATGTGGAAACCAAAGTACGGTGAAGTCTTTCCCTTGCTACAAATTATTAGCTAGCTAGCACATATACCTAACGCTAGCCAACAGCTACGCTAGCAGTAAAATAACAACTACTGGACATGCATGGGTTTAGTGTTGTAATTAAATACATCTTATTTCCTCTCTATTGCAGTTGGTTTTGAGTTTTGGAAACAACTCTGTGCAGAGCATGGCATCAGTCCGGAGGGGATTGTGGAGGAGTTCGCCACAGAGGGGACTGACAGGAAGGATGTCTTCTTCTATCAGGTACAGAACATCATTAGCTGGCTAGATCAGTGGGTCAGGTTCCTATCCCGGATTCAGACCCATGGGGAGAGAGTGCATCTAGGCATCGCATCTTACCACCTTGTTGTATTCTTCTCAACCGTATTGGAGAAGTTCCAAGGTCCTTCCCCTCAAACCGTCTTCTCCAATGTGTTTTGAGAAGGAAACGAGGAGCAAGGATGTGTGGAATCAAGAAAATATTAGCTGAGAAAGGGCGATAGACTAGAGGGAATCCTCGCCTCTCTGTCTATTGGTCCTGATGTGGGCTAGGCAGGTTGCCAGATTTAGCTTCAAACTAAAGTACAGTACGTGACAGTTATCTACTGACTACACAGACAGGGCAAGTTAAATAAAGGTAAAAAAATAAGAAAATTATTTTTAAAAAGAGATCTTCCAATGGTGGTGGAGTGGCAATATTTACCATGGAACACCTTCAGTGCTCTGTTGTCGCCACCGAGTCTGTCCCCAAACAATTTGATTTGCTGTTTTTTAGCGTTAAACTTTCAAATAGCTCTTTGTTGGCTGTTGCTGGGTGTTATAGTCCTCCATCAGCACCGGCCTTTACCCTACCTGCACCCTACCTGCCCTAAGCTCTCTCCTGGCCTCTTACACGATAAGTCTGAATTTGTCCTGCTAGGTGACCTAAACTGGGCCATGCTTAAACCACCTGACCAAGTCCTAAAGCAATGTGACTCCCTAAATCCTTTTCAGATTATTACCAATCTCACAAGGTATGACTCCAAACACCCAGAAAAGGCTACTCTCCTTGATGTTATCCTCACAAATAATCCTGATAGGTATCATTCTGATGTTTTCTGTAATGACCTTAGTGATCACTGTTTCACAGCCTGTGTTTGTAATGGCTGCTCAGTGAAACGACCTGTCCTGATTTCTCATAGACGCTTGCTAAAAAACTTTTAATGAGCAAGCCTTCCTTCATGACATGGCCTCTGTAAATTGGTATAGAATCCGCTTGATCCCCTCTGTCGAAGATGCTTGGACCTTCTTCTTTTTTGATATTTTCAGTGGTATTGTTAACAAACATTCACCTATAAAGAAAATGAGAATTAAAAACCGGTTCAGCCCTTGGTTTGACCGGGATCTTGTAGAGTTACTCCACCTTAAGAATTCCATTTGGCGAAAGCCTCGGCATACGCATACTCAGGCTGACTGGCTCTCGTTCAGGCAAATGAGAAATAAGTGCACTCAGGCTATCCGGAAGGCCAAAGTGAGTTACTTTAAGGAGAAGTTCTCTTTCTTTGGGTCTAACCCCAAGAACTTCTGGAAAATGGTTAAAGACCAGGAGAATAAACCCTCCTCCTCACTGCTGCCCATGTCCCTTAATGTTGATGTGGTTGTTACTGACAAGAAGCACACGGCTAAGCTCTTTAATCACTTCATTAAGTCAGGATTCCTATTTGTCTCAGCCATGCATCCTTGCCCGTTGAACATTTCCTCATCTCCAACCACTTCTAATGCGACTAGCCCCGATGCTCGTCCCTATTTTCCCCCTGCAGGCAGTCACTGAGTCCGAGGTGCTAAAGGAGCTCCTAAAACTTGACCCCCAAAACACATCTGGGACAGATGGTTTAGACCCTTTCTTCTTTAAGGTTGCTGCCCCTATTGTTGCCTCCAACCTTTTTAACCTGTCTCTCCTCTCTGGGGAGGTTCCCATTGCTTGGAAGGCAGCCACGATGTGTCCTTTTATTTAAAGGGGGAGATCAAGCTGATCCTAACTGTTATAGGCCAATTTCTATTTTGCCCTGTTTATCAAAAATGTTGGAAAAACTTGTCAATAATCAACTGACTGGCTTTCTTGATGTCTATAGTATTCTCTCTGGTATGCAATCTGGCTTCCGCTCAGGTTATGGATGTGCCACTGCAACCTTAAAGGCCCTCAATGATGTCACCATTACCTTTGATTCTAAGCAATGTTGTGCTGCTATTTTTATTGACTTGGCCAAAGCTTTTGATATGGTAGACCATTCCATTCTTGTAGGCCGGCTAAGGAGTATTGGTGTCTCTGAGGGGTCTTTGGCCTGGTTTGCTAACTACCTGTCTCAAAGAGTGCAGTGTATAAAGTCAGAACATCTGTTGTCTCAGCCACTGCCTGTCACCAAGGGAGTACCCCAAGGGGCAATCCTAGGCCCCACGCTCTTTTCAATTTGCATCAACAACATAGCTCAGGCAGTAGGAAGCTCTCTAATCCATTTATATGCAGATGATAGTCTTATACTCAGTTGGCCCCTCCCTGGATTTTGTGTTAAACGCTCTACAACAAAGATTTCTCTGCCCTTAACCTTGTTATGAACACCTCCAAAACAAAGGTCGTGTGGTTTGGTAAGAAGAATGCCCCTCACCCCACAGGTGTTATTACTACCTCTGAGGGTTTAGACCTTGAGGTAGTCACCTCATACAAGTACTTGGGAGTATGGCTAGACGGTACACTGTCCTTCTCTCAGCACATATCCAAGCTGCAGGCTAAGGTTAAATCTAGACTTGGTTTCCTCTATCGTAATCGCTCCTCTTTCACCCCAGCTGCCAAACTAACCCTGATTCAGATGGCCATCCTACCCATGCTAGATTACAGAGATGTAATTTATAGATCGGCAGGTAAGGGTGCTCTCGAGCGGCTAGATGTTCTTTACCATTCGGCTATCGGATTTGCCACCAATGCTCCTTATAGGACACATCACTGCACTCTATACTCCTCTGTAAACTGGTAATCTCTGTATACCTATCGCAAGACCCACTGGTTGATGCTTATTCTACTGCAGCCGCCATTCTTCACATACAACACCCGTTCTGCCAGTCACGTTCTGTTAAAGGTCCCCAAAGCACACACATCCCTGGGTTGCTCCTCTTTTCAGTTCGCTGCAGATGGCGACTGGAACGACCTGCAACAAACACTCAAACTGGACAGTTTTATCCCTTCATTCAAAGACTCAGTCATGGACACTCTCTTACTGACAGTTGTGGCTGCTTCGCATGATGTATTGTTGTCTCTACCTTCTTGCACTTTGTGCTGTTGTCTGTGCCCAATAATGTTTGTACCATGTTTTGTGCTGCTACCATGTTTGGCTGCTGCCATGTTGTGTTGCTACCATGCTGTGTTGTCATGTGTTGCTGCCATGCTATGTTGTTGTCTTAGGTCTCTCTTTATGTGGTGTGTCTCTTGTCGTGGTGCCCATCCCCGCAGGATGCCTTTTGCCTTTTGGTAGGCCGTCATTGTAAATATAAATGTGTTCTTATTTTGCCTAGTTAAATAAAATATGCGGTGCAGCAGCTGCTGTATTGATGGCAAACGAAATAGACATGAAACATGCATCACGGACTGTACCATTATTCCCCACTAGATGGAGCAGCCTAATAATTTATGGCAGTCAGCGTTCACCATCTTTCTGCGATCAAATAACATTGTATTGGTCACATACACATAATTAGCGGGTGCAGCGAGATGTTTGTGTTCCTAGCTCCAACACAAAGGTAAAAGAATGGAATTAAGAATTATATAAATATTAGATTGAGCAATGTCGGAGTGGCATTGACTAAAATACAGTGGAATAGAATAAAGTATATACATATGAAATGAGTAAACAATATTAAAGTGGCCAGTGAGTCCATGTCTATGTATATAGGGCAGTAGCCTCTAAGGTGCAGGGTTGTGTTATCAGGTGGAAGCCGGCTAGTGATGGCTATTTAACAGTCTGATGGCCTTAAGATAGATGTTTTTCAGTCTCTTGGTCCTAGCTTTGATGCACCTGTACTGACCTCGCCTTCTGGATGATAACGGGGTGAACAGGCAGTGGCTCGGGTGGTTGATGTCCTTGATGATCTTTTTGGCCTTTCCTGTGACATCGGGTCCTGTAGGTAGTCACCAGACTACTATTATTATTGTGTATGCTTTGCTTTCTGTGCATCAAGTAGGAGTAAGCCTTACCTCTCTAAATATGGTCCACAGGCAGACGATGAACACTACATCCCACGTGCTGTTTTGTTGGATCTGGAGCCCAGGGTGATCCACTCCATCCTCAACTCCCCCTACGCCAACCTGTACAACCCAGAGAACATCTACCTGTCGGAGCACGGAGGAGGTGCAGGGAACAACTGGGCCAGCGGCTTCTCACAGGTGACTATGTGGGCCATATTGTTGGTTGTAGGTGGGCCAGAGGCTAAAGGACAGGGTCCGTGTAGAGAACAAAGCTTTAGCCTTGAGGTGAATAATGCATATTTAGAAGTTTGGCGATGTTATTGTTCAAAAAAAATTGTAACTACATTCACCCAAATAACAATCTGGAATAATGCATGTCTTGTTGTTTGTAGGGTGAGAAAATCCATGAGGAGATCTTCGATATCATCGACAGAGAGGCGGACGGCAGCGACAGTTTGGAGGCAAGCCCACTCTTTCTCAGTCTCTGATTGGCCCACAGAACGTATGGGGTGAAAGCTAAGGAGTCAGCAGGCCGGAGTTTGGAAGCATACACACACTGCACTGACTGCATATCTTGCCTCACGTGAGGGGAACTTTGGAGGGAGAACCTGAAAATCGGAGGGGACTATCCAGAATGAAACACTTCCTGATTCTCTCCATATGTAACTGACTGACGTGTGAAAGGAATATAGGGTTTTCAGTTCTTTTTTTCCTCTTTCCCTTCAGTTGTGCTGTGGTGGAAAGCATGCTTTCTTTGGCGACTTATAATGGGTAACTTAATAGAGAGTACACATAAAATGGGAGCCCACACATGTCATCTTAAAACTAGTAAATGCTCTGTTATTTCAAGCCTTTTTAAAAAACGTTCCTCAACTGCCAGCTGTAAGGTTGCCTCCCTTAAAACAACATGGCTTTCCCCATAGAAGTCTGTGTAATTTCTGTTGCCCATACTCTTTATGACCCCACATTATTATTTAGTGTGTGTGGACATGCATTTGAGAGGGTGTGTGTGTGAGAGATAGGGCGTGGCATGCCGTGTTGGGTGGTAATAGCTGGACTGGAGTAGAAGGCAGGTATTACATGGCTGTCTAGGCGAAGGAGAGCGCCTATTTGTGGGGTTGGCCTGCCCTCCCACCTCCAGGCTGGGTGGAGAGTGGGAGGCATAAACACAGGTCGTATATACTGGCACAGTACAATAAATACTACTACTTAACCTGATAGATGTAATCTAAAATGAAGATTTCTGCCTAAATAGACATACTCAAAAGTAATTATTTATCATGAGAGGGCCATAAACAACTAGTAATGCTGCATACGCCAAGAAAGATAATCTCACCTTTCTGGTAGAAATAGTTATACATTTCTGAGGTGTAGTTACTTTTGAGGTAACAAGCTCAAGTACATAGTAAAAATATGATGGAAATATACACTGAGTATACCAAACATTAGGAACCTTCCTAATATTGAGTTGCCCTCAGAACAGCCTCAATTTGTCAGGGCTTGGACTCTACAAGATGTTGGAAGCGTTCCACAGGGATGCTGGATGTCCTTTGGGTGGTGGACCATTCTTGATAAACACGGGAAACTGTTGAGCGTGAAAAACCCAGCAGTGTTCTTGACACAAACCGGTGCGCCTGGCACCTACTACCATACCCTTTTCAAAGGCACTTGTATTTTTTGTCTTGCCCATTCACCCTCTGAATGGGCACATACACAATCCATGTCTCAAGGCTTAAAAATCCTTCTTTAACCTGTCTCCTCCCCTTCCTCTACACTGATTGAAGTGGATTTAACAAGTGACATCAATAAGGGATCATAGCTTTCACCTGGATTCACCTGGTCAGTCTGTCATGGAAAGAGCAGGTGTTATTCATGTTTTGGACACTCAGTGTATGTGATGTAGTTCATATTCAACAAAAGTTGATGAATAGGGCTTGAAATGACTGATATGCTTTCTAAATATAGTAACAATCAAATTTTATAAATCGACTAACTATATGATTTTACTTTCCTTATAACTGTAAAATAGATTTGATAATATTTAGTAATAGTACAAAATTACCTGGTTAAATATAAACATTTAAATAGGCATTTCATAGAACTAGACAGATAATATTCTGCCCTGCGTCCTCTGAGCAACGCACAGACGCCACTCAAATGCCTGCCGACTACATTACACCTTCATCAGCAGTGAGCACTAACTGATTTAGTCTGCCTGTGCCCAAGAGAAAGTGGTTTGTTTCTACCAAGAGACAGTGGTTTGTTTCTACCAAGAGAAAGTGGTTTGTTTCTAACAAGAGACAGTGGTTTGTTTCTACCAAGAGACTGGTTTGTTTCTACCAAGAGACAGTGGTTTGTTTCTACCAAGAGACAGTGGTTTGTTTCTACCAAGAGACAGTGGTTTGTTTCTACCAAGAGACAGTGGTTTGTTTCTACCAAGAGACAGTGGTTTGTTTCTACCAAGAGACTGGTTTGTTTCTACCAAGAGACAGTGGTTTGTTTCTACCAAGAGACAGTGGTTTGTTTCTACCAAGAGACAGTGGTTTGTTTCTACCAAGAGACAGTGGTTTGTTTCTACCAAGAGACAGTGGTTTGTTTCTACCAAGAGACAGTGGTTTGTTTCTACCAAGAGACAGTGGTTTGTTTCTACCAAGAGACAGTGGTTTGTTTCTACCAAGAGACAGTGGTTTGTTTCTACCAAGAGACAGTGGTTTGTTTCTACCAAGAGACAGTGGTTTGTTTCTACCAAGTGTGAGCGGACCAAGTAATTGGGCGTCACTCTAAAGCGGGAAGGTGGAACAAACGAGTCAGGAGTAGGTTTTCTTGATTGAACAAAGTTCTATATTGAGGGCATTTGGACAACACAAACACTCCAACAGAATCAATGAAACTCTCCAAAGGAACAAAACATATATCTTCTTCTCCAGAGCAAAACAGGAACACCATATGATTGTCTTTAAATTACAACAAAAAGTCACGACATTGTCACCGTCTTAATGGTTCTTCCTAGATAGCTCCTCTGTCTCGGTGGCCATCTTCCAGAGATCGTTCCTCTTCTTGCTGGTTCCATACTCTCTCTTATAGGGGAAGGAGAATATCTCATTAGTAGTGTCAGCTGTGCTTAATTGCCTCTGGTTCACCTGTCTCCCATGCCTTGTTGGGCTACCATCCGTGAGCTCAGCCTGCCCTCTGGTGGTCCTTCCACATACCTTCCCCCTCAGGACCGAACCGGAGGGTCGGGCGCCAGACGCACCGTCTTGGTCGCGTCGGGACAGCGCGTCTGCATTCCCGTTCCTCGATCCGGCCCTGTGGATGACATGGAAAGAGAATGGTTGTAAAGACAAAAACCATCTGGCTATTCTGTTGTTATTGTTCCTCTTACCAGCCATCCACGTGAGGGGCGCATGGTCCGTAACTAAAGCAAACCTCCGACCCAGTAGGTAGTACCGGAGATAATCGAGAGCCCACTTAATGGCTAAGGCCTCTTTCTCTACGGTAGCATACCTCTGTTCCCGATCGCTGAGCTTCCTACTTATGAAGAGAATCGGCTTCTCTGCTTCGCCTTTACCCTGAGCTAGTACGGCCCCGAGCCCTGTATCCGAGGCGTCGACCTGCACAATGAACTCTTGTGAGAAGTCCGGAGCCTGTAGGACGGGATCAGAACACAGGCCATCTTTTAGCGATTGAAAGGCCTCTTCCGTCTCGTCGTTCCACTCTACCTGGTTTGGTAAGTTTTTCTTGATGAGGTTTGTGAGGGGATTGGCAATGGTTGCATATCCCGGGATAAAACGGCGATAATATCCCGTTATCCCTAAGAAGGCCCGAACGTCCCGCTTGGTCCGGGGTCGCGGCCAGTCTCGAATTGCCCTGGTCTTCTCTGCCTGTGGGCGTATTTTCCCATTCCCCACGGTGTACCCCAGGTATTCCGCTTCGGACAGACCCAGGCAGCATTTATTTGGATTGGCCGTCAACCCTGTGGCTTCCAAACTCACGAGCACCGCCCGTAATCGCAGGAGGTGACTATCCCAGTCCTCGCTGTGGATAACCACATCGTCTATGTACGCCGCTGCATACTCTTGATGGGGCCGTAGAATGGCATCCATGAGGCGTTGGAAAGTTGCAGCGGCACCATGCAGTCCGAAGGGCATCCTCACATACTGGAAAAGCCCCTCTGGTGTGGCAAAGGCAGTCTTTGGGCGATCCTCCGGAGCCACCGGCACTTGCCAATATCCCTTCGTCAAATCCAGGGTGGTGATGAACTTGGCCTTTCCTAAGCGCTCCAAGAGTTCATCCACGCGGGGCATGGGATACGCATCGAATGTAGAGATGGCATTCACGGCCCTAAAATCGTTGCAGAGCCTCATACTACCATCGGATTTGGGGACCAGGACTATGGGACTGGACCACTCACTCGTCGATGGCTCGATCACACCCATCCTCAACATCTCCCTTACCTCGTTCTTAGCGATGACTCGGCGAGCCTCAGGAATCCTGTAAGGGCGGATATGCACCTTCTGGCCGGGTTCAGTGTGGATATGGTGGAACAGGACATCTGTTTGTCCTGGGAATGGAGAGAATATTCGACCGAAGTTCATAATCAGCTTGTCTAGCTGTCTTGACTGCTCCGGCAGGAGAGTTTGACCACGGCGCACCGGTGGTAGAGCCTCCTCTTTTCCTTTTCCCTCCAGGGCCATCAAAGCCACCTCCTCCTCTCTTCCATGGTACGGCTTTAACAGGTTTATGTGATAGAGTTGGACCTTCTTCCTTCTATCAGGTTGCTTGATGAGGTAATTGACCGGTGAGACCCTTTTCATTACCTCGTAGGGTCCCCTCCACTGTGCCAGCAAGCGATGTTCGGCCGTGGGCACGAGCACCATCACTTTCTCTCCCACGGTGAACTCACGGGGGGTCGCGGACTTATCATAGGCCCGGCCTTGGGTCCTTTGTGCCTTCTCCATATGTTCCTTGACTATGGGCCACACTGCTGACAGGCGGTCTCTCATCAGGGTAATATGTTCTATTGTGGATCGAAAGGGGCATGGTTGGGTCTCCCAGGTCTCCTTGGCTAAGTCGAGGATCCCTCGACAGGGTCTGCCATAGAGCAATTCAAACGGAGAGAATCCAGTGGATGCTTGGGGTACTTCTCGCAGGGCAAACATTAAGTGTGGGAGAAGCATGTCCCAGTTTTTCCCGTCTCGGGACACCACTCTTCTCAACATGCTTTTAATCGTTTTGTTCAAGCGTTCACACAACCCGTCTGTTTGAGGGTGGAATATGCTTGTACGTATTTGTTGAACCTGATACAACCGACACAGGTCCTTCATCAACCGCGACATGAATGGGGTTCCCTGATCAGTTAAGATCGTCTTGGGGAGGCCCACCCGAGAGAACATCATGAATAATTCCTTGGCAATTCCCTTTGACGACATATTACGCAGGGGTATGGCCTCCGGGAACTTGGTAGCGTAATCTATGACCACTAGGATGTACTCGTGTCCTCTGGCGGATTTTGGGAGGGGTCCTACGAGGTCCATAGCTATGCGTTCAAAGGGAGTCTCTATAATGGGGAGAGGAATCAAAGGGTTACGCAGGTGTGGCCGTGGAGCTGTACGTTGACATTGATCACACGTCCTACAATACCTGGCCACATCCCGGGTGACCCGGGGCCAATAGAATCTCTGCATGATTCTGTCAATAGTCTTGTCTCGTGCCAGGTGTCCTCCTAGGACGTGGGAATGGGCTAACTGTAGAACTGTATCCCTGTATGGTCTAGGCACCATTAGTAATTCCAGGTTTTCCCCCCTTCGTCGTACGACCCAGTATAAGAGACCCCGCCTGATTGCATAGTAAGGAAGAGGGGGCTCACCTGATCCGTCGACGTTCCTCCCGTCGATCACCTTCACCTTCCTCATGGCCTCCCTTAGGTCTGGGTCTCTATGCTGCGAGGTGCCGAACTGTCCCTTTAATTCCTGGGGCAGATCAACCTCGGTAGAGGGATGTGGAGGATGTTCCCCATCCCCCTCGGGGGTGACCGATGAGAACCCCTTCCAGGTTCCCTCCTCGGATGGAGCTTCAAATATATCCCTTAGCGTCTGGTTGCTCCTTCCTTCCTGTGTAGTGTATAACCCTTCACAAGTGTCTTCATCGGTGGTTTCCTGGAATATCTGTCGTAAACGTTGGGTTGCTATTTCTTCCTCTGCTGCAGAGGACGAGGACGTAGCTACGTCTCCTTGTAGGACTACTACCTCGGGCTTGGATTTTCTCTTCTTTCCTGTCCCCCTTCTTTCCACGCATAACGTCATCTGCCGAAGCTCCTTATATAAGGGACAGTCTCTCCCGATCAATAATGGTACCTTCAGCTGGGGCACTTTCCCTGCCCTGACTGTACACCTTCCTTTTGGAGTGAGAATCGGCAGATTCACAGTGGGGTAATAGTGGGTGTCTCCATGGATACAGGATACGGCTACTTTGTCTGGTAGCAGTGTTGCGGAGGTCACCAGCCGCTCCTCTACTAACGTAACCATACTTCCCGAGTCGAGGATGGCTACCACATCTTGTCCTTCGACTTGAACTGGAATCTCTGGGGCTGGAGCTATTTCTGCTAACCAACAGTGTTGATCCTGCCCCCTCAAACCGAGAGGTGTGGGGGTGGGCAGTGATGACTCTGTGACCCTGGGCTCGTCCTTGCTAGGACATTGTGGGGCATAATGGTTGGGAGACTGACATTTATAACACCGACCCTGCTGTGTGGGGGATGATTTCTCCCACCTCCGGAGGGGGTTTGGACGTTTCGGTGGCGGACGCGCCGGCGTGAGTCGGGGTACGGGATCGGAAGAATCCTTCCGTTCCTCCTTGTCACTTTTTAACAACTCCCCTGTAGACCGATGTTTCCACCGCCTGTGCTATGTCGTCGGCTGACAACGGGTTGGCTTGCCCCACAACCCTTTTTAAGTCACTGGGTAATTCCCTCAATATCTTATCCACTACAAGAGTCTCTATCACCTGTCCTACTCCCTTTTCAGGTTCTAGCCACTGTTTCGTCAGTCGTATTAATGCAAAAATCTGGGAACGGACGGGTTTGTCAGCTGTGTAGGTCCATTGATGGAACTTTACGGCCCTATCTCTGGCAGTCAGCTGGTACCGGGATAGGATCTCGGTTTTTAGTCGCCCATAGTCTGCAGCTTCGCGGGCATCCAGGTCAAAATAGGCTTCCTGAGCCACCCCGGTCAAAAGAGGGGCTAATGCGCTCGCCCATTCTGTGGGCGGCCACTCTTCCAAGGTGGCCGTCCTTTCGAAGGTCATGAGGAAGGCCTCAATATCATCCTCCTTGGAGAGACGAGGTAAGATGGCATGAGCAGCCGCTCTTGGCTTAACTCTAGGTTCTTCTCGCCGGCTCAGCTGTTGTTGCAGGAGTTCTATGGTTGTATGCTGTGCCGCGATCAATTGTTGTAGTAGGGCGTTATCCATCGTTCTTGAAAGGTTCCTCCTGGTCTACTGGAAGAATCTTGATTTACTCACTTATCCTTGTGTCACTCGTCCACCTAATGCCCACATTCTCCACCAATGTGAGCGGACCAAGTAATTGGGCGTCACTCTAAAGCGGGAAGGTGGAACAAACGAGTCAGGAGTAGGTTTTCTTGATTGAACAAAGTTCTATATTGAGGGCATTTGGACAACACAAACACTCCAACAGAATCAATGAAACTCTCCAAAGGAACAAAACATATATCTTCTTCTCCAGAGCAAAACAGGAACACCATATGATTGTCTTTAAATTACAACAAAAAGTCACGACATTGTCACCGTCTTAATGGTTCTTCCTAGATAGCTCCTCTGTCTCGGTGGCCATCTTCCAGAGATCGTTCCTCTTCTTGCTGGTTCCATACTCTCTCTTATAGGGGAAGGAGAATATCTCATTAGTAGTGTCAGCTGTGCTTAATTGCCTCTGGTTCACCTGTCTCCCATGCCTTGTTGGGCTACCATCCGTGAGCTCAGCCTGCCCTCTGGTGGTCCTTCCACACAAGAGACAGTGGTTTGTTTCTACCTAGAGACAGTGGTTTGTTTCTACCTAGAGACAGTGGTTTGTTTCTACCAAGAGACAGTGGTTTGTTTCTACCTAGAGACAGTGGTTTGTTTCTACCTAGAGACAGTGGTTTGTTTCTACCAAGAGACAGTGGTTTGTTTCTACCAAGAGACAGTGGTTTGTTTCTACCAAGAGACAGTGGTTTGTTTCTACCTAGAGAAAGTGGTTTGTTTCTACCAAGAGACAGTGGTTTGTTTCTACCAAGAGACAGTGGTTTGTTTCTACCAAGAGACAGTGGTTTGTTTCTACCTAGAGACAGTGGTTTGTTTCTACCTAGAGACAGTGGTTTGTTTCTACCAAGAGACAGTGGTTTGTTTCTACCAAGAGACAGTGGTTTGTTTCTACCAAGAGACAGTGGTTTGTTTCTACCAAGAGACAGTGGTTTGTTTCTACCAAGAGACAGTGGTTTGTTTCTACCTAGAGACAGTGGTTTGTTTCTACCTAGAGACAGTGGTTTGTTTCTACCTAGAGACAGTGGTTTGTTTCTACCTAGAGACAGTGGTTTCAATTCTACAAAATGCTTTTGTATTGTATTTTCATGTCGGGAGTTTTAAATCCCTGTGTGACCATCACAACGAGATGAAACCCGCATCAATTGAAGCGTATTGGGTATCAGCTGTCAGGAAATATGTGAGGGGTAGTGACGCACTGAGCCAGAGGAATTTACTCATTTGTCTGGATAGGCCCAAACATTGGAGACGTTTTAATCTTTTCACCCGGAGCAGTGGAATTAAAGAATTAAGATGGCTCTGTTTCTCTGTTGCAGGGTTTTGTCCTTTGTCACTCCATCGCTGGGGGAACCGGGTCCGGGCTGGGATCCTACCTGCTGGAGAGGCTCAATGACAGGTCTAAACACACACACACACACACACAAACAGGGAGGCTGAATTTCCACATCGAGATGAGGTGGTCTCTCTTTCTGTTTGACTGTTGTAAAGTTAGTAGGCTTATAATGTATGGAGTAGAAACACTCTCCTAATTGTAACCATAATTGTCCCAGCCTCCATTGGAGAGATACTGTTCTCTCCCGGGGGGCACCTTTAGTCTTCCACTGTTGGATGTTTTTCTGTGACCTGGTGTGTGCTACTTTTTTATTTTCTTCCTGTGTGTGTTGGCCAGGTACCCTAAGAAGCTGGTGCAGACCTACTCTGTGTTCCCTAACCAGGACGAGATGAGCGACGTGGTGGTGCAGCCCTACAACTCACTGCTCACACTCAAGAGGCTCACCCAGAACGCAGACTGTGTGGTGAGCAAGAAATATACACACACATCTGCAGACACACACACACACCCTCTCATCTGTGCTTTTTGCCTTCAGCTGGCTACCGTTGTGTGGGGAATAGACAAAAGGTTCTTTCCTGGAATCAAATCCATGCACATAAACTCTGTTGCGTGGTCATTTTTTCGAGAACGTCCCCTTGTGCCGTTTAAAATGTGATTTATTTATTTGTTTTTTAAGAAGAAAAAAACAGGTTCCAGTTCCACACTGTCTTGTTGTTCTGTCCAAAATGACGGACAAGCCTTATCCCCCCCGTCCCC
The DNA here is from genome assembly GCF_029448725.1 of Salvelinus fontinalis. Lineage (NCBI taxonomy): Eukaryota > Metazoa > Chordata > Actinopteri > Salmoniformes > Salmonidae > Salvelinus > Salvelinus fontinalis. The sequence continues at coordinate 85,300,159 of NC_074666.1, read as the reverse complement.
CCCCCCCGTCCCCCCACTCTCAACATGCTCAGTGTGGTGTCAAAAGCCATAACTGTCGCTCTGCCTCAGGCAATCTCCGTGGTCAAGTCTTAGAGAGAGGGAGGAAGTTGAACTAGGAGCCACGGGGCCTGTATATCATGAATCATTTTATATGACCACAGCCCGACGCGGTAACTGAAAGGGTTTCTTCCCTGGCTGCTGGTGTGTATGACTGGTAATGAGGCGGTGTTGGTGGACATTTACATCTCTGGATGATTAAATCTTTGCTGCCTGGGAATGATGATTGTATTAGATCCCGAGATGCTCTGACGGCCTAATGTTTCTCCTCTCCAATATCTTCTTCCTCCTGCAGGAGTTTACGTAAGGGCCTCTACTCAGGCTTATTGGGTTAGCCCCTACAGCTAATAGAATCTATGTGGAGAAGAATTGGTTCCCCTGTTAGTGACGCACAGTGTGTGCCTCAATGCTTCAGTCTTCACACAGCACTTTGCTTTACCCATCAAGACTGACTGGAGGATTGGATCAAAGCCCACTGTTAACTAGTCTCTACCACACAGCATCTCTCTCTTGCCTCTCAGTTTCCCCTAATTCTAAAGTCAAACCTCCCCCGTTGCTGTCTTTCTGTGGACATCTCAAGCTTCTGACCTCACGTCTACACATCCCTCTCATTCTGTTTCTCTTTTTGACTTGTGTGTGTGTGTCAGGTGGTACTGGACAACACTGCTCTGAACCGCATCGCCACCGATAGGCTGCACATCCAGAACCCCTCCTTCTCCCAGATCAACCAGCTGGTGAGTGATTGACACCTGCCACTCAGGTGCAAGCTCCACCTCCTTCCCTAGTGGTGTTCTCAATATCCAGGTTCTAGATCATCAGACTCCTGAGAGGAGGAAGTGTTTCTATGCAGAGGCGTTTTGATAGCCTGGTCCCAGATCTGTTTGTGCTGGCTTGCCAAGTCGGTAATATGGCACAAACTGAACTGGGACCAGGCTACTGTTTATAGCCTACTGACCGTGGCCCAGAAACTATTAGGCAAATACAGAGAGAGTGTATGGGTGAAGTAAACCTCACACTGTTAGCCAGAATGTCCTGAGGATTCAACAAACTAGTTAGACTAGTTACTCCTCACACTTTAACTGTCAAACTGGATCTCTCACTCCCTAGCAATTATTGTTGAATGAACAACCAGTGGTTGTTAAAAAAACAACTTGTCGTCAAATATGTCTATATCCCTAGGGCTGTGGCGGTCATGGAATATGGATGACTAATTGGCCACACAAATGAACGCGGGCACCGTAATAACCGGTCAAATGTTCTATTATTCTTTTCAATTTTTTTCCCCTCTCTGCTCCTGACTGCATGTGCTGCCATAGAAATAGAACGGGCGTCCTCATTCAAGTCAATGGTGGCATAATGGGTGGACTGGCGGCTATTGCGAGTGTACCCATAGGAACAAAGGAGGAAGTAAAAGAAGGACTTAAAAGCAGGAAGTGTCCCCCGTCAAAATGTGCTGTGATTTGTTGATTCAACTCAACTGACATTACAAAAAATACATTGCATCGCATGAGCCACATCATTTGAATGAACATTCTACATTACCGTGGAAATTATTGTATAACAATACCAGGCAGCCATTGCGAGTGTACCAATGAGTTTACCAGTCAAATTGCCAGGGTTAGAGGTGCAAAGTCTGTTCTATTCATTATATTTCTATGTGTGCCACTGCAGGGAGGGGGACACTGTCTAGGCAACTCCTTGCTTGTTTCAGCAAGGAATAGCAGTTTCATCACGTTGTTAAGATTCCATGTTACTGCAGAAACAGACTCCGCCTCACGAATGCCCGGCAATTCTGTCTTCAGTCAGCTGTTCATTCCACCCCCCAAAAAAATATTTAAACGGTTATTTATTTTCATGACGGTCTTCATCCATAACCGTCGTTTATACAGTAATTGTGCCAGCCCTATATACCCTTCTCTAGCTAACCTTCTAACCATACAATCATATAGCATATCTTTTTTTTTAAACATAAAATACTGTAAAAACACTAGTAAATCAGCCCCAAGTGATTTTACTTTTGGAAATCTGTTCCAAAGCATTCTCACGCATAATAGAGACATACATTTACATTTAAGTCATTTAGCAGACGCTCTTATCCAGAGCGACTTACAAATTGGTGCATTCACCTTATGACATCCAGTGGAACAGCCACTTTACAATAGTGCATCTAAATATTTTAAGGGGGGGGGGCAGAAGGATTGCTTTATCCTAGGTATTCCTTGAAGAGGTGGGGTTTCAGGTGTCTCCGGAAGGTGGTGATTGACTCCGCTGTCCTGGCGTCGTGAGGGAGTTTGTTCCACCATTGGGGTGCCAGAGCAGCGAACAGTTTTGACTGGGCTGAGCGGGAACTGTACTTCCTCAGTGGTAGGGAGGCGAGCAGGCCAGAGGTGGACGAACGCAGTGCCCTTGTTTGGGTGTAGGGCCTGATCAGAGCCTGAAGGTACTGAGGTGCCGTTCCCCTCACAGCTCCGTAGGCAAGCACCATGGTCTTGTAGCGGATGCGAGCTTCAACTGGAAGCCAGTGGAGAGAGCGGAGGAGCGGGGTGACGTGGGAGAACTTGGGAAGGTTGAACACCAGACGGGCTGCGGCGTTCTGGATGAGTTGTAGGGGTTTGATGGCACAGGCAGGGAGCCCAGCCAACAGCGAGTTGCAGTAATCCAGACGGGAGATGACAAGTGCCTGGATTAGGACCTGCGCCGCTTCCTGTGTGAGGCAGGGTCGTACTCTGCGGATGTTGTAGAGCATGAACCTACAGGAACGGGCCACCGCCTTGATGTTAGTTGAGAACGACAGGGTGTTGTCCAGGATCACGCCAAGGTTCTTAGCGCTCTGGGAGGAGGACACAATGGAGTTGTCAACCGTGATGGCGAGATCATGGAACGGGCAGTCCTTCCCCGGGAGGAAGAGCAGCTCCGTCTTGCCGAGGTTCAGCTTGAGGTGGTGATCCGTCATCCACACTGATATGTCTGCCAGACACGCAGAGATGCGATTCGCCACCTGGTCATCAGAAGGGGGAAAGGAGAAGATTAATTGTGTGTCGTCTGCATAGCAATGATAGGAGAGACCATGTGAGGTTATGACAGAGCCAAGTGACTTGGTGTATAGCGAGAATAGGAGAGGGCCTAGAACAGAGCCCTGGGGGACACCAGTGGTGAGAGCGCGTGGTGAGGAGACAGATTCTCGCCACGCCACCTGGTAGGAGCGACCTGTCAGGTAGGACGCAATCCAAGCGTGGGCCGCGCCGGAGATGCCCAACTCGGAGAGGGTGGAGAGGAGGATCTGATGGTTCACAGTATCGAAGGCAGCCGATAGGTCTAGATTCAGGAGGGAGGAGAAGGTGGCAAAGAGCTTCCTAGGGTTAGAGGCAGATGCTTGGAATTTAGAGTGGTAGAAAGTGGCTTTAGCAGCAGAGACAGAAGAGGAAAATGTAGAGAGGAGGGAGTGAAAGAATGCCAGGTCCGCAGGGAGGCGAGTTTTCCTCCATTTCCGCTCGGCTGCCCGGAGCCCTGTTCTGTATATACATACTGTATATGTGATCGTATACAAATGTAAATAAGGTTTGAAACTTATATTTTAGTCAAATATTATATATATATTTAGGCTTCTTGCAGTCTTCAAATGATTTGTAATTCTTTTCCGGCTCCCTGACCATCCACTCATGAAAAATTGTCCCGAGGCTGAATCTAGGTGATGATCCCTGTCATACAGGCTGCATTTCTTATGACCACTGTAAACTCCTGGTGATTGCCCGACAGAAATGGACAAGATTACAGAAATAAAAACAGCCACAAGTAATTATGACGACAAAAGGTTCTTTCTCTCCACAGGTTTCCACCATTATGTCAGCCAGCACAACCACCCTGCGTTACCCTGGATACATGAACAACGACCTGATTGGTCTGATCGCCTCTCTCATCCCCACGCCCCGCCTTCACTTCCTGATGACTGGCTACACACCGCTCACCACTGACCAATCGGTAAGTAGTTCTCAGTGACCGCGTAGTACGTCTTGGTGCTTTCAAGACAGCTGGGAACTCTGAAAAAACCATGAAGTCAGTGATCTTCAGGTCTGAAAGTTGGAGCTCTATAAAGATGCCAGAGTTTCTGACTTGGAATTGCGAGTTGGATGACCGTTCAAATCTTTTTAACCCAGTTGGTGCTCATTTTTTCCCCCTGAGTTCACAGGTTTTTTTAACACACTGAAGTCTTCGTCAAACTTATTTTTATTATTATTCTTCTGCATGCTAGAAATGCCATTCAAACTTTAAAATGTGAAGACTGGTCTGGAATAGTGCTCGCATACAACTTTTTAAAACTATTTCTACTTTTGAAACTATACATTTTTTCAATCACTTTAATGGGACTTCCAACATTCACTGTAATACAATGCAACTTTTGACAAAAATCTGCTATTTTGACCACTTTGCCAACAACTTAGACAAAAAGTTAGTGTGGACTAGAAAGGTCTCGAATTTGATTTGTTTTACCAATCTCTTTCACCACTTAAGCTATTAACTCCAAACCAACGCTGAGATGTTTAGACGGACCCTACTTAGATTGCTTGTTGAAGATTTTTGATACTAGAACCATTTTAAAATGTGTATAAAATGAACATGGGTTTGAACGAGAACCATAAGAATACAGAGGTAGCCATTCAGTGGTCCTGCTGCTTCGTCAATTAAGCTACAAGACTAACTTAAACAATTCTGGCTATCCTAACTATCCTATTCTTTCAGCTTTATCAAAAATTACTGTACACATTTACATAAAATAACTGTCCAACTGGCTTCATCAATAAGTGCATCGATGACGTCCCCCCATTGATTACAGGCAACATCCGCACTGAGCTAAAGGGTAGAGCTGCCACTTTAAAGGAGTGGGACTCTAACCCGGAAGCTTATAAGAAATCCCGCTATGCCCTCCTACGAACCCTCAAACAGGCAAAGCATCAATACAGGACGAAGATTTAATCGTACTACACCGGCTCTGACGCTTGTCGGATGTGGCAGGGCTTGCAAACTATTACAGACTACAAAGGGAAGCACAGCCGAGAGCTGCCTTAGTGACACAAGCCTGCCAGACGAGCTAAATTACTCTATGCTTGCTTTGAGGCAAGTAACACTGAAACATGCATGAGAGCATCAGCTGTTCCGGACGACTGTATGATCACGCTCTCCGCAGCTGATATGAGTAAGACCTTTAAACAGGTCAACGTTCAGGACTTGTACTCCGAGCATGCGCTGACCAACTGGCAAGTGTCTTCACTGACATTTTCAAACTCTCCCTGTCCGAGTCTGTAATACCAACATGTTTTAAGCAGACCACCATAGTCCCTGTGCCCAAGAACACTAAGGTAACTTGCCTAAATGACTACCGACCCGTAGCACTCACGTCTGTAGCCATGAAATGCTTTGAAAGGCTGGTCATAGCTCACATAAACACCATTATCTCAGAAACACTGAACCCACTCTAATTTGCATACAGCCCCAACAGATCCACAGATGGTGCAATCTCTATTGCACTCCACACTGCCCTTTCACACCTGGACAAAAGGAACACCTATGTGAGAATGCTATTCATTGACTAGAGCTCAGCGTTTAACACCATAGTGCCCTCAAAGCTCAGGACCCTGGGACTTAACACCTCCCTCTGCAACTTGATTCTGGACTTCCTGACGGGCTGCCACCAGGTGGTAAGGGTAGGTAACAACACATCCGACATAACTGATGCTCCACATGTGGGCCCCTCAGGTGTGTGTGTTCAATCCTCTCCTGTACTCGTTCACTCATGACTGCACGGCCAGGCACGACTCCAACACTATCATTAAGTTTGCCGATGACAACAGTGGTAGGCCTGATCAACAACGACGAGACAGCCTATAGGGAGAAGGTCAGAGACCTGACCGTGTGGTGCAAGAACAACAACCTCTCCCTCAATGTGATCAAGACAAAGGAGATGATTTGTGGACTACAGGAAAAATAGGACTGAGCACTTCTCCATTCTCATCGACGAGGCTGTAGTTGAGCAGATTGAGAGCTTGAAGTTCCTTGGTGTCCACATCACCAACAAACTAATATGGTCCAAGCACACCAAGACAGTCGTGAAGAGGGCACGACAAAACCTATTCCCTCTCAGGAGACCGAAAAGATTTGACATGGGTCCTCAGATCCTCAAAAGTTTCTACAGCTGCACCATCAAGCGCATCCTGACGGGTTGCATCACTGCCTGGTATGGCAACTGCTTGGTCTCCGACCACAAGGCACTACAGAGGGTAGTGCGTACGGCCCAGTACATCACTGGGGCCAAGCTTCCTGCCATTCAGGACCTCTATACCAGGCGTTGTCAGAGGAACAGCCTAAAAATGGTCAGACTCCAGCCACCCTAGTTGTAGACTGTTCTCTCTGCTACCGTACGGCAAGTGGTACTGGTGTGCAAAGTCTAGGTCCAAGAGGCTTCTAAACATCTTCTACCCCCCAAGCCATAAGACTCCTGAACATCTAATCAAATGGCTACCCAGACTATTTGCATTGCCCCCACCCCCCTCTTTTATGCTGCTGCTACTCTGTTATTATCTATGCATAGTCACTTTAATAACTCTACATGTACATATTACCTCGACTAACCGGTGCCACCGCACATTGACTCTATACCGGTACGCCCTGTATATAGCCTCGCTATTGTTATTTTACTGCTGCTCTTTAATTATTTGTTTTATTTCTTACCAAAAAAAAAAACTATTTTTCTTAACTACAATGTTGGTTAAGCATTTCACTGTTGTATTTGGCGCATGTGACAAATGCAATTTGATGTGATTTGACCAGTAACTATTGAACCATTTCAAGCTAGAGACACCAAACCAACGTTCACATGTTCAGGGTATCCTGACTTTTCATGTAGGTACTTGTTCAACTATAACCAGTCCCCAACATTACTACTGCGGACACTACCACTGCTATAAGGTTTTTGAAAACCATACATACTCTAAAACAAGCTAGCAAGCGCACCACATTTTCTTCAGGAAATGTACTTTTCAGATTTCACTGTCAGCCTAAAGAGTTGGTTTATTAGAACTACAGCTATTAGTAGGTCTAGATACAAACCTGTCCCACGTAGTTCAACTGCCATCAAATACTTTTAAAGAGCTGCCATCACTAGATGCACTGTCATATTTCTTCCCCAAGTAATAACCTAGAACTTTCTAACTAAAATCCAACTTCATTTACACTGAATGTTTTACAAAAGTACATTGTACATCTATTTAGCTGAAAGAGTGTTGTCCTCATGCTCCTGCTTTTTGTTCCCATATTCTGACAGACCATTTTGTCTTGTCTGTCTGTCTTTTAGTTTTCACACTCAACAACTGTAGTTTAGACATTTTTGTGATCGAACTGCCCTACAATCCAAAGTAATAGACTACCATGTCAACTGTATCAAAGTAATCAGAACAATTATTTTATTGCATTTAAGCTTTGCTTAAAATAGTAAAGTAAACCTTTTTTAAACTACTACCACTACCACAAAAATACTTTTAAAGAGTTAAAGCAAGTCCCACCAATTGTACTAGTTTAGTTTAATCTCTGTTCTTGAAAACACAGATCTTGACTGAGTTATCCAAGTATCTGCCGATTCATCTTCTTTTAAAAACATTTGGTGAACAAAGCATTCCTGTCATATATGAATATGCCTGCTTATACCTGCCCTCTCCTTTGTTTCTCTCCCAGGTGGCCAGTGTGAGGAAGACCACAGTGCTGGATGTGATGCGGAGGCTGCTGCAGCCGAAGAATGTCATGGTGTCCACAGGCAGGGACAGACAGACCAACCACTGCTACATTGCCATCCTCAACATCATCCAGGGAGAGGTGGACCCCACCCAGGTGTGTGCGTGTGTATATTTTGAATGAGAATGTGTGTTAGCTAAGTGTTTTTTTAATAAAAAATGAATATATATGTTCTCTAATCACATTGAAGTCCTTAACTACGGATGACATAAACATTTTTAAAGTTCAGTATTAGTTCATGAGCTGACTCCTCTGCTTATTCTGGATGTTATGAAGGAGATGGCTGAAGACCAAGTGGATATTGTAATGGCCTTGTGGTGTGTGTTCAACATATTGGTCTAAATGTTTTAGCAATACTTTCCGTAAGTTGATAGAGTCCTGTTTGTGTGGGTGCAGGTCCACAAGAGCCTGCAGAGGATCCGGGAGCGTAAGCTGGCCAGTTTCATCCCCTGGGGCCCAGCCAGCATCCAGGTGGCTTTGTCCAGGAAGTCCCCGTACCTACCTTCTGCCCACCGCGTCAGCGGCCTGATGATGGCCAATCACACCAGCATCTCCTGTGTAAGCTCCGCCCCTCATTCTCATTACAGGTTCTGAAGGTTGGCCACTTGGGAGTAGGTTGGCCACTTGGGAGTAGGTTGGCCACTTGGGAGTAGGTTGGCCACTTGGGAGTAGGTTGGCCACTTGGGAGTAGGTTGGCCACTTGGGAGTAGGTTGGCTACTTGGAGTAGGGTGCCTTGTGCAAAGATATTTTAAAAGGTGACAAAACTAACACTAACAAGCTAACATTTCAATGGCAAAACACTCATGGGTTGGTGATAAATGTCAAGAGTAATTTTTGATATCCTCCTAACCCACAGTCAGCGACTGAGGGCGTGGGCAGAAAGTGACTAATATGAGGTATATGTAATGTATTCACTGCTACAAGTTCACTGGCTGCCCTTTCTCTTCTCTTCCTCTGTTGCAGCTGTTCGAGCGGACTTGCAAGCAGTACGACAAACTGCGAAAGCGCGAGGCCTTCCTGGAGCAGTTCCGCAAGGAGGACATCTTCAAGGAAAACTTTGACGAGTTGGACAACTCCCGCGAGGTGGTGCAGCAGCTCATCGACGAGTACAGTGCTGCCACGCGGCCCGACTACATCTCCTGGGGAACTCAGGAGCAGTGAGGACAGATGGGATATACACCCCTGTCACATGACATGGGTCTGGTCCCCCTCTACAGCCCAACCAGGGAAAGATAGGGCTGAGCTAGTTGCCTCCTGTGCCATCCCTATGGAGAAAAGTGTTAAAGTTCATCCCTGCTGCTTTTCTTCCCTCTTCTGTCCTTAAGCTCTGTTTGGTAGTTAAACCAACGCTTCAATCTGTGTGCCTGTATCCAATCCCCACCGATGGTTATGAATAGTAGTGAATGACTAGTCTTCTCTGTCTCATGCAGGATCCCTAAATGACCCCTACCACTAGACACTTCATAGATAGTAGATCTGAAAGGATCAAATGGGTATCAGCTCCATCTTGTTCTCTGACAGGTGGAATGTATGATATGGTTCCCGGTGGGGATGGGTTAGGGGTTGATTTGGAGTTCTACATCACTCTCTATCCTCTCTTCCGGTTCTTGTGTTGCTGTCAGCAGAACTCGTAGCCTTGTTTGGCACTATTTTTATACTGTATAGTAGTACTCTGCTTTTGTGCTGTTCCTTTTGCAGTCACACAGACTAACATACCAGCCGGAGAAACACTCGCGCGTCCTTGAATGGGGACAGAATAAACTGCCTGGTGTGACTTTGTCTTCGTACATTTCTGAAAGGTTTGTGTTATGACACCAGAGCCCATGATAATCAAGCTCTGACAGGATAGTCAAGTAAGTCAATCGGCCTCAGATCAGTTGCTGCTGTCCAGTATGTACTTAACCAAAACGTCTGTTTCATAAGTATGGCAATGGTCATTGTTATAAAATCTATTACATTGTTATTGCAGAGGACAGCCTACTTCTCTACTCTGGTGCCTGAGTGTAAATCCATACTTTCTCTGACTCTACGTGCATCAAGAAGCTTGTTAAATTGCATAGCATCTACAGTTTTCCTTTTTTTTGTAGCCATCCAAATGTATATACTTTTCATGTTGAGCTTTGTTGTGAAATTATAAAAAATAATAATAATTCTGAGAATATTCTTCATTGCCATTGGTGGACTTAAGTGTGAGTTGTATGCTGCTGTTCATATAAATAATTGTAATACTTTTAGGATAGTGGTATTTGTTCATTACTGCATCATGAAGTACAATCACTGGCATGCAGTCCTTAGAAGTGGGCATTTTCAGAATACTAAACTTTTCAAGGGTCCACAAAATAATGCTAGATAAAGCTTTACAACTCACCTTGAGTGTGTGCGCTAATCCCCCCCCCCCCCCATCCCCATCAAATTCTACTACGCTACTTCAGGCCTCATTACCAGAAAGAAATGCAGGCTCACTCAGCGATACCCACTCGGTCAAGCAGGTCAAGTCCATTGTGTCAACCTAAGACAACTGACTGTTCAGAAGGAGAGATTTTAGAAATCTGGTTGCTGGCGCCAAAATCCATCCCCTCTTCCAGGCAGCTCAGGTTGAGAACCTAACTATGGACTGTAACTAGGGCATCAATGAGAGTGGCTTTGTTTTTCAGGGATACTGAGCCTTAACACAATAACAAACAGTATGGTACAATGGTGCTGCTTTTTAATTAATTACAGTCTTTATAGTTTACTTATTGCACATCCAAGTTAGTTAAAAAAAACAATAGTGCAATTGACTATACACACATTTACATACAGAAGGTACCATGCGGTGTACAAACAAGCTTTAATCAAAGCGAGCTTTAGGTTGGACTCTGTCTTTACAAAGTTACACGGAGGGAGGGATCTCAGAGACTGTGAGCATAGCTGCCTGCAGCTGCAGTATAAAAAGCAACGGCTTGACTGGACAGTGACTGCCTGCATATCGTATGGGCAGGAGGCAGGGCTGGCTGTGCCATGGTGGGTCCTTCCTCCTGAGGAAGACCAAGTCTGCCTGCCAGGTTCAGGGGCAGGCGGGTTAGGGAAAAGGAAATCCCACTAGAGCCTGGGATCCTAATAGACTACTGTATTACAACATAACTAAAACTTCTATTGGTCTAAATGACGTTGGGGTGTAACATTTGAGGTGCAACTATCTAACGTCTGGGTATCTTCTCTGCAGAAAGCTAACAGCAGAACTTATCTTTGGTCTGTGCTCAAAACCTTTTGGTTACTTTAATGAACTTGGACAAAGTCTACCAGCCAAGTAGTGAACACAGAAAGGCAATGTGCTGTGGTTTCGTGGCAATAAGGTAGCTGAAGGCTGTATTCAATCTGTGTTGCTGAAGCGTTACCGATTGTGCGATAGAAAGGTCATCTCCAATTGAGTAGACTGATGCAGCGTTTACCGTGAATGCCGTCTCCGCTAATGCGGGAACATTGCCTTTCAAATTTCAATCACGCTGTAACGCTGAACTTCCACGATACGGATTGAATAGAGCCCTTAAGCAATACAGGATCACATGGCTGATCAGTACAGTGACCTAATGGATCTAGATGAGGCATTAATGGGATCATTTCAAAGCCATACTTAAAAACAACACAAAACCAGCTAGGTCCTCATTTAAGACAAATGGATGAAATCAAATAAACAACACAATGTGTCACAAAGTGTGTACATAAATAATACTAAGAACGCATCAATAGTCAGGACAGCATTGGTTTTGTATGTAGGCACAGCAGAGAAAAGACAGGGGCCTGCATTGTGGTTGTGATGGTCCATGTTACTGGCTGGGGGTTAGGTGAGTACGTCAATTCTTCAGAGTGCGGACTTAAAACAGCTATCTACTTTCCATCCACACCGAATATGTTCCCCACTGAAACAGAGACTGGGAAATAACAGTTCCACCCTTAAATTGGAGGTATAGGCCTAGATATAAGATCAATATTGGATCACTTAACTATTAAAAATGAACAGACAAGACATTTAAAATGCTCCTATCAAGTGTTAGCCAAGTGTTAGCCATAGTTTCATGTTGGGGTGATAGCTTGGGCAAGCAGCAAGTTGACAAAAGGGGGGGAAATCAGAGTGTTTGGTAGAAACAACAGACAAGTCATTGCCCAAGATCCTGTAGTTTCTGTTACACAGCATTAGGCTGGATCCTTTATAACATCTCGTCCAATCAAAGTCTCCCATCCTGTAGTCTCGTCCAATCAAAGTGTCCCATCTAGTAGTCTCTCCCACCCAGCTGACAGTACCAGCAGGAGCAGTTCTGTCCATGACAGCCAGAGTGACTTACTGAGCTCCATCATCTGGTTCCAGTTCAAGTTCACACGGCTTGCTACATCAACAGTTCTAGGTAATGCAAGCCTGGCTGGGGTCTTTATGAAAACAGACCCTTTCATAGTATGTGTGTGAGAGAGAGAGAGGAGGTGAAAGTGTGGGTGTGAGTCAGTCTGATTCCCCCCCCCCCCCCCCTTTCTATTGCATGAGGGATATTCTAGGAAAGGCCGATAATCTTATAGGAAAGGCAGAGCACGACATGTAGAACAACATAGCAGAGGCACGTTCCCAGCGCTCCCTAAAGCAGTTTGTCCTCTGCTCCGTGTCTCTAGCTGAGTGGTGTAACTGGTTGGGGAACAGTGTGTCTCCCTGAAGTATGGCTCTGTGAGTTCTAGGAGATAAGGAGCCACAGCTTCGGGTCCCGTGCCTCACGTTGTCGGGGTGCTGGTTCTCCCATGTGAAAACAGGTTGTGTGGCAGGATGGGGGTGGCGACACCTCATCAGCACCCACGTGTTTCTGTGGGTTTCTAGCCTCACTTACAAAATAGGCTCCTCCCCTTCTCGCTCCTTCAGTCGGAACGCTCAGCGAGGTTTATTTTCACGGACGAGGAGTAAAAACAGCATTCTCTTTGTTTTGGCTGGGGTGCTGTTCCCAGTGGAGGAGGTGGAGGAAGCAGGCGCAGGGTCCGCTAGGCTGGGGCTGGGCTCCGAGGAGGCTGCGTGTGAGCTGAGGACAGGGGGAAGGTGCGCTCTTCACACGGGGTGCGAGGGCAGCTCCAGCAGGGTGGGGGTGGGTGTCGGGGGGAGGTGGTGGAAGCCCACCTCGATGGCAGTGCCCTCTGTGATGCTCACCACGTCGTCGCCCCTCCCACGCTGGCGACGGATGGCACTGAAATAGGCATTCATCAGCTGCATGATCTCAGTCAGCTGTGACAGAGAGAGGGGGAGAGAGAGAGAGAGAGAGAGAACAGAGAAAGAGAGTACAGAAAGACAGAGAGAGCGAGAAAGGGAGAGAGAGAGAGAGAGAACAGAGAGTCAGACTGGTGACAGTGTGAGGAGTGGCTTTCTCAATGTCTGTGTCTGGCACCATCACAGGAGCGAGGGGAGGGAGGGGAGAGATGATGTCATCCAGCTGCTGCTGGAACAGAAACAATCCTCCAGGGATGGTCAGAGCGTGATGTGCCTTGGCACATTCTGCAGCAGCACCAGCACTCACACCACTGGACTGAACTTCAGTAAGACACAACCCTAACAACAACAAAAGCAGATGGGTCTTGCATTTCAACATATTATGTCTGTGTTTCAGCTGGGTTTTTATATCTGTCCTTAAGGTCACAGCAAAATATTGCATTAGCTCATGATCGTATGTTGTTGTGTTGGCCACCGGGTCCTAACCCCAATTTATCCAACTACCATCAGTCCACATCTGGCCTTACCCCTAACACTATGTGACCTCTGGCCATAACCTTTACCCTAACTTCAACACGACCCCAGTCCAGTTGTCGGCACCAATTTTACCCCTTTCTTCAGCTGCTAACCTTTCCTTAACCGTTGACTCCTAGCTTAACAATATCCCCCTTCAAACCAGCTCCTGTTGAACTCTGCCCAATCCACTTCAATCCTCTAAGTTTAATACAGAGCAATGTGAGCCCCATAGTTCAGAAAAGTATCACCCTCCTTTAGCTGGCCTCCAATTTGCCTGTTCTGCTGCACCAATAAATAAATAAAAGCCACTCTTGTGCCCCGTGAGAGAGAGATCACAGAGAGGGCTTTGTTCCGCGTGGGAAGATGCAAGCAAATCTGCAGAATGAACGGACGATTTGTTCTCACAAAGAAAAAAATAATTAGCTGTTTGGGGAAATATCCAGGTTTCTGGGAAATGTTATGGGCTAATATTTTAGTCTAACACCGCAAAGAAAAAAAACTCACTCCGCTTAGTATTTAATAACAGGAAGTAAGACTCTTGGTGGTTGATTCTGGTGGCAGAGAGAGGCAGGCTGTGTACTCTCGTTTAAATCGCGATTAATTACTGTTTTTGCACGTGGGTCAGGGAGCTGTAGGTGGAATAACATCATGAGCAGGCAGCGTGGCTGTTTCAATGACTGTGCACAACGCGTCACTGTGATCAGGAATAGAGGCCATTCACCAGGCACAATAAAGCAGCTCACTGCTGTATGCAGCCCGAATGAGGAGAACAACTGGAGTCAATCAAAGACCTTTTCAGGTTTAATTCCACCTACAGACTCTGCTATGTGTCTATGAATGACAGATGTATCATTAGTACACACAATGCCTCCTGCTATGAGCTTTTGTTCACCCACCTTGGTGGTTTCAAACAGCAGGTCTCGGTCGCCGGCGGTGATCTTGAAGGTGTTGCTGTCGGAGACGCCGTAGGAGCAGATCTGTCCGTAGGGGAAGGACTCCAGGGCCTCTGCCTCGCCCTGCCTGTACAGAGACACACACGTCGCTGCCACACCCAGCCACAGCTTCTGAGAGAAACTACCTGTCGAACTCTGGAGCGAGAGAGGGAGATAGAGGGAGAGAGAAAGAGAGAGAGAGGGAGAGAGATATAGAAAGGGAGAGAGAGAGAGAGAAAGGGAGAGAGAGAGAGAGAGAGAAAGAGAGAGGAAGAGGGAGAGAGGGCAAAAGAGGTCAGTACTATAATCTCTCTTTACGCTCAACTCACTTATCTGTGTAGACGGAGAAAGGAGATGTACTCACAGTATAGAAGTCCACCTCATAGAGTGTGCAGCCAAAGCCAGACCACTGGCGTGCGATGGTGAGGTAGGCAGCCATACTGTCCCTCCTGCTGTACCCGGCCAGGCCCTTCCAGCACTCCACGACGGTGCTCATGATGGCCGCAGCCTCCTCCTTCAGACGGCTGCGTAGCCGCAGGTCCTGCTCCACCTTCTGCTTGTGGGCTGCAGTGGCCGTATGGTTCCACAACGCCCCTCCCAGGAGACCCCCGGGGAAGCGCTGGGACGGGGGGCAGCCCTGTGCCGGGGGATGGGTGGCGGGGAGGAGGGCAGGGGGGGCACAGGGGGGCATGAGGAGCCGGGCCTCCACCATGTGGCCGGGGAAGAGCTCGTCCAGAGGGGGGCAGGGGGAGTGGGTGCTGAAGTCCCCGATCACAGACTGAAGCCGCAGGGCAGCCAGGGTTTGGAGGTCCTCCTCACAGGCTGGGAGCTGACCTCGCACCACCATCTCATGGCACTGCAGGGAGAGAGAGAGGGGGAGAGAAGAAGAGAGACGTAGAGGAGGATAGAGAAAGAGAGCATGAGTGAGATGGAAGAAAATGAAGATGGAACGAAAGAGAGGAGGGGGGGGGGTTAAAAGAGAGAGAGAAATAGAAAGGGGTAAAGAGATGGGGACATCGTGTCAGTAACTCTCTCCCTCCATCCATAATAGTCGTACTCCACCCTGTTTTACTCAGGCCCATAACTCTCTTATAACTGTCCTCGGGAAGAATGTACTAATGGACTCAGCCCTGCCTGGTTGAGCCTGGCCGGGGCTCTCAGCAGTGCAGCCAATGGCCTTACTCATGTTTTTAAAGCATTGTGTTAAATTACTATTGTGGATAACAAGACTTTAACGACTGTTAAGTGAAACGTAATAACGCAGTGAAATACTAGGAATGAGTCACTGGCCAAAGCTATTAAAATGTCTCGTTATCATTATTGGAACAGCCACTAATGTTTAATTTAACATTGACAATAACACAGGAAATAGAGGCGCCGATCTCCCCCCCCCCCCCCTCTTTCGCTCTCTCTCTGTGACGTTTGTTACCTGTTCAAAGAGGAAGAGATACTCGATACTGTCGACAGATATGGTGTCAGCATCCAGAATGCAGTAGAGTTTGAAGCAGAGCCTCCACTGGGAGTCTGAGTCTGGCTCTTTGGCAGACAGGCTGGAGAGAGAGAGAGAGGGAGAGGGAGAGCGAGAGGGGGAGAGAGAGAGAGAGAGAGAGAGAGAGAGAGAGAGAGAGAGAGAGAGAGAGAGAGAGAGGAGGAAGAACACAAGGGGTTAGCAGGGGTGACGGGTGGGAAAAAACACGTGTGAGAAATTATACACACATTCACACACAGACGAGCATGCACGCACACACATACGCACACACACACGCACACACACTTGCACGCATGAGAACTCCCCAACTGGCTGGCCAGGTCAATATCCCACCACCCCATCGCTTCCTGTCTGTGACATCACCATGTGCTGCAGCGGATGATGACTAACAGTGACTAGCTACATTTGGTATGTTTACCCTGTCACTCTAGCTCTGTAGACTGTAGACACACGCGCACCTCTTAAAACAACACTGAGCCCTTCTATTCCAGCTGAATTCACTCCTTCTCTGCGACACTGAGACTTATCCTTACACAAGCACATGACATCGGTGTCACACTGAGTGTACAGTGGGTGCCCTGACTGCAGACAGACAGACATACATGGTGACACAAGCCCACTACTTTCCCAGCACGGTGTCGGTTTGTGTTTGACAAATGAGACGGCAAGGTCAGCAGTTATCAGGGACTTGGTTCATTTACAGCATGAGAGCTGGACCACAGGAGAAGAAAAACACAAACGACACTATCTATCTGTAGAAACTAGGAGGATAGAAAGGTTCAGAATTTTTGTGAAACATTACAGCACAGTTGAGAAATATATGGCAATTAGAAATCAAAACGGGATGGTAAAATACACGGTGTCGGTAAAATATATATAGTATGTATAAACTGGAAGTAGAAGCCTAAGTGCTGTTGTCCGTTAGTTTACTCCAATTAGGGGAGGAGTGGTAGGGTCAGGGGAAAATAATAATGATACAAATTGGAAATGATGCAGACAATTACATTGATAGAATCCACAATCTATCTGCAATATTTAAGCTGACCCACCCCCTAAAAAATAAATTAATAAAATTAAGATAAATAAAATAAAAACGAAATAAATAAAAATGACACTATCTATCGATCAAAGACTTCAGATTCCTCTGTCTGTTGTTCTACGGAACATAGCTTGGATTCTTGGCATATACATATAACAGATGAGTTCTCATTGAATTCTGGAGTAGGCCAACTTTTCTAACCTCGTAATGATGTCTGTCGGTGCCTGTCTGTACCTGCCTGTGTCTGTGCAATATTTACTTTTCAAACCTGGTGAGGATGTCAGCGATGATGGTGCTGCCCCCTACAGCTCTCTCCCAGTGGGCGTTCTGCTCAAACAGGGAAAACGTGTTTCTGCTCTCCTTTAGACCCAGCTTCTCCAACATCCTCCTCACCACCTAGCAGAGGAAGGAGAGGAAGGAGAGGAAGGAGAGAGAGAGAGAGAGAGAGAGAGAGAGAGAGAGAGAGAGAGAGGGGAGAGAGAGAGAGAAAGAGAGAGAGAGAAAGAGAGAAAGAGAGAGAGAGAAAGAGAGAGAGAGAAAAAGAGAGAGAGAAAAAGAGAGAGAGAGAGAGAGAGAGAGAGAGAGAGAGAGAGAGAGAGAGAGAGAGAGAGAGAGAGAGAGAGAGAGAGAGACTTGAGTCTTGAGGAGTACAGGCAGTTCCCAACTTGCTGGGTCTGGTAAGGAGTAGGGACAACACTTTACAGTGCAAGTCTCCACAAAGGTCAACTGGAGTGGAGAGGATTGGAGAGGGTGCTCGTAGATCTTGGTAGAGACAGAGAGACAGAGATGATAGAGAGACAGAGATGATAGAGAGGCCCCCCCCTCACCTCATTGGCGGTGGTGTGTGAGCTGATGTGGAGCTGACAGGAGCCTGGTCCTGGGTAGTGAACTGTACACAGCATCTCCTGTCTTCCCATCAGCACCTGGATCTCCTCCCAGGAGGGAACACATTCCCGACACCGTGTCTTCTCCAGAGCCTCCCCGATGAACGACGCATAGTTATCCATCTCAGAGTCCGGAAATTGGCTCTGGATCCTGGACCACCGGAGGGGAGAGAGGAGACACGGGAGTGAGCAGGGTGAGTGTGTGTGTATGACTAAAGGAAGCTCCACTACATTTCAAAAGGGCAAACTGAAGCATGTCAGTGATTCTAATATTGATAATGCGAGGCCTGTAAACCGGTATATTATTTGAACTGGATTTGCGTCATCCTTTCAGTTCAACACAAGCCATCTTTATTTTCTTTCGCGTTGGCAATACTGAGAAGTCAATGAGGCGAGGAACGACCAATCTTCTCACTTTGGCTCTCAGAGACTTAAAAGCCTCTCCTCCCTCCACCCTTCAAAGAGAATGTAAAAAGGGAAAGAAAACATGTTTGACTTTCAGCAGCGCTCTTTACAGGAAAAGGTGTTTCCGCTCACGTGGACCAGAGTGACCTGCCACTTCCTCCCAGCGGAGCGGCCAGGGAAGGTGAGGGAGGGGATCAACCTTCAATGGGCCCAAAATCTCCAACACACGCAAGAATGTCAGAGGTGTGAAAGATGACCTGACAGAGCCATGAGCTCACCCCAGCACATACAAGGAAGGGTAGACGTTGGGGAAGGAAGCAATTATACTACAGTGTCCATCCCAAAATATACAGCACAGAGAACAGCTGGAGTGAGAAAGGGGGCGAATGAGTGGAGACTCAGACACTCCAGACAGCCAAATGGAGAGAGAGAGAGAGAGAGAGAGAGAGAGAGAGAGAGAGAGAGAGAGAGAGAGAGAGAGAGAGAGAGAGAGAGAGAGAGAGAGAGAGAGAGGAGAGAGGAGAGAGAGAGAGAGAGAGAGGAGAGAGAGAGAGAGAAGAGAGAGAGAGAGGAGGAGCGAGAGAGGAGAGAGAGAGAGAGAGAGAGAGAGAGAGAGAGAGAGAGAGAGAGAGAGAGAGAGAGAAAGAGAGAGAGAAAGAGAGAGAGAGAAAGAGGCCCTCTCACTCCCCTCTCTGTTCCTCTGTCTCATTACGGGGCACAGGGTGGGTTTTGTCCTGCTGCTCAAACATAATTAGGAATGTTCCACTGAGGGAGGCTGTGCTGTGTGATCCCTTTCCGTCTGCCCCCTCCCCACCCCCACCCCGCCAGCCCAACCTCCTCTCCTCCACCCACGCAGGGCTCATGCCGACCCTTCTCCGACTGGGGACATTCCCTGGGGGGTTTTCAGAGCACCATGGGGGTGGAGGGGGAGGGGGGCTCAGTCTCTGGGCCCTCTGCCCAGTGTGCAGCTCCAGTTCCATCCAGCTGTGGGGTCAGCCTCAACACTCTCTCACAGAGGTCTCAGGGAAACACTGACCCTATCTCTTTATAGCAGAGCTGCTGCATAACCCGCCACCTTGCATTTAGGCTGACCCCGGAGGCTGCTAGCTAGCTATACTGGGAAAAGTACAACTGCCATACTTACCCATGCCAAACATACAGTACGTTCGGAAAGTATTCAGACCCCTTTTCTTTTTCCACATTTTGTTAGGTTACAGCCTTCTTCTAAAAAGTATTAAATAGTATTATTTTCCTCGTCAATCTACACACAATACCACATAATGACAAAGCAAAAATGTTTGCATATTTATTAAAAATAAAAAACAGAAATATTACATTTACATAAGTATTCAGACCCTTTATCAGTACTTTGTTGAAGCACCTTTGGCAACGATTACAGCCTCGAGTCTTCTTGGGTATGACGTTACAAGCTTGGTACACCTGTATTTGGGGGGTTTCTCATTCTTCTTCCCAGATCCTCTCAAGCTCTGTCAGGTCGTCTCTTCAGAGATGTTTGATTGGCTTCAAGTCCGGGCTCTGGCTGGGCCACTCAAGGACATTCAGACAACTCCTGTGTTGTCTTGGCTGTGTGCTTAGGGTCGTTGCCCTGTTGGAAGGTGAACCTTCACCCCAGTCTGAGGTCCTCGAGCAGGTTTTCATCAAGGATCTCTCTGTACTTTTTTCTCCATTCATCTTTGCCTCGATCCTGACTAGTATCCCAGTCTCTGCCACTGAAAAACATCCCCACAGCATGATGCTGCCACCACCATGCTTCACTGTAGGGATGGTGGCAGGTTTCCTCCATAACGTGACGCTTGGAATTCAGGCCAAAGAGTTCAGTCTTGGTTTCATCAGACCAGAGAAACTTGTTTCTCATGATCTGAGAGTCTTTAGGTGCCTTTTGGCAAACTCCAAGCCGGCTGTTATATGCCTTTTACTGAGGAGTGGCTTCCGTCTGGCCACTCTATCATAAAGGCCTAATTGGTGGAGTGCTGCAGAGATGGTTGTCCTTCTAGAAGGTTCTCCCATCTACACAGAGGAACTCTGGAGCTCTGTCAAAGGGACCATCGGGTTCTTGGTCACCTCCCCGACCAAGGCCCTTCTCCCCCGGTTGTTCAGTTTGGCCGGGCGGCCAACTCTAGGAAGTCCTGGCGGTTCCAAACTTCTTCCACTTACGAACGGTGTAGGCCACTGTGTTCCTGGAGACCTTCAATGTTGCTGAAATGTTTTGCTACCCCAGATCTGTGCCTCGACACAATCCAGTCTTGGAGCTCAATCAAGTTGTAGAAACATCTCAAGGATGATTAATGGAAACAGGTTGCGACTGAGCTCAATTTCGACTTTCATAGCAAAGGGTCTGAACACTTATGTAAACAAGGTATTTTTTGTTTTTTGTTTTTAATACATTTGCAAAAAATATCTAAAAACCTGTTTTCGCTTTGTTTTTATGGGGTATTGTGTGTAGATTGCTGAGGATTTTTTCAAGGGGTCTGAATACTTTCCGAAGGCACTGTACATACAACCCCTACCGCGAGAAACAGTGTGTTCTAGCTCTGAGTGTTGGATGCCTCGGTGTGCTATATATTGCAACTGTTCCATGAGCTTGGGCCTGATACTGAGTCGCAATGTAAACATGGGCATCGTATATAGTGCTTTATGACTTGCAGTCCAACAGAGGCTTTAGGCCAAAGATTAGCACTGTTAATATAGCTTAGCATGTGGCTAATTCAGAGCTGCAAATCCACTCCTAAAACACTGGATCTGTCTGGGGGTCGTGCACTAACAACGTGAGGGCATATCACACTACTATATGTAACTGGTGGTTAGCAGGCTTGGCGCCTGTCTCCTGTCTCCTCCCACTGTGGGTTCCCATGCTACTGGCGCCCTTCTGGCCCACAGCCTGCACCTCATTTCTCCCTCGTACCGCAGCCCTATTCCCCCCCTCACCTCTCCAATCATTTCTGTGACAGAGTACAGACACACCTGTCAACACCAAACGCTTTCTATTGTTGGTGAAACCAGCTGATGCCTTAAAGTTTTCCGCAAGCTACGACAGAGCTAGGTGGATGGGTAGGGGAAGAATTACACCTCCTGTTGAGGGCGTTGTGTTACATGTTGTGTGTGTCACCTCTTGAGGTGGAAGCGCAGGTATTTAAGCACGCCGGGGCCGGGCAGGAAGGTGCAGCTCATGCAGGTGAGGAGCTGCCAGTAGCGGAGGTGTGCGGCGGTGTGGGGCTGCGGCGTGCAGCTGGTCTGCTTCACCAGCTGGCAGTAGACCTCGTCCCGGAGCGGCCGCAGGTCCAGACAGGTCTGCAACACGCCCTGGATCAGAGGCACCGGGTCCCGTGCAGACTCCAGCTGCTGCAGACAGTTGAAGAGCTTCACTGCTTCCTCCCGCACCGTGGCGTAGCCCTTACCGCTGTGGTCTGTGGGGGAGGAGGGGGGGGGGGAGTCAGTACCAGACGCATAGTATTAGGAATTAGACCAGACTAGATCAGTCAGCATGTTTGAGAATAGATGATTCTGCTTCTGTGACGTCTCTTGGTGGAGCAACTAAGCTCTAGTGGCCGTCTCTCATCATTCCTTATCTAAGCTGTCTCACTCACTGGCCTTGACATGGCACGCAGGCAGGTAGGCATTACAGCGGACTAACTCAATGGTAAGTCTATATGTGAGTCTGTTACAGTGTATGATTACTGAGCATGTCAATGAGCCTGTGACAGCATTACTCATATGTGAGTGGGTGTGTGTGTGTGTAACTGCTCGTGTTTTATTGTAGAGTTTACAGGCATGGCACTGACCGCAGGGAAAGGTGGTAGCATGGTAGTAGTACTTACAGGTGTGTTCCAGGCTGCCGTAAGGGAAGGGCAGCAGGGGGGCATACAGGGGGCTCTGGGTGTGCTTCAGGATGGGGTTGTGCTGGTAGATATTATCTACCACCTCGGGGTTAAACTTGTTCTCCTGGAGAAGAAAGACAGAGAGACAGACAGACAGTTAAAGAGAGAGAGAGTGACAGATGAGCTTCCTTGACCTTCCAGCTGACTGGGGAGCAGCCCTGCTTGAGAGAGTGTGTTGGGTAACAGGGGTGACTAGGGTCAGTGGGAGTCAGGCCATGGAGCAGGAGGACAGCTATGACCGATTTTTAAACACCTGGGGACCCAACAAAACACACCGTCATCATTGACACTATTTACAGGTGAAGTCGGAAGTTTACATACACTTAGGTTGGAGTCACTAAAACTCGTTTTTCAACCACTCCACACATTTCTTGTTAACAAACTATAGTTTTGGCAAGTCAGTTAGGACATCTACTTTGTGCATGACACAAGTAATTTTTCCAACAATTGTTTACAGACAGATTATTTCACTTATAATTCACTGTATCACAATTCCAGTGGGTCAGAAGTTTACATACACTAAGTTGACTGTGCCTTTAAACAGCTTGGAAAATTCCAGAAATGATGTCATGGCTTTAGAAGCTTCTGACAGGCTAATTGACATCATTTGAGTCAATTGGGGGTGTACCTGTGGATGTATTTCAAAGCCTACCTTCAAACTCAGTGCCTCTTTGCTTGACATCATGGGAAAATCAAAAGAAATCAGCAAAGACCTCAGAAAAGAAATTGTAGACCTCCACAAATCTGGTTCATCCTTGGGAGCAATTTCCGAACACCTGAAGGTACCACGTTCATCTGTACAAACAATAGTACGCAAGTATGAACACCATGGGACCATGCAGCCATGGAAGGAGACACGTTCTGTCTCCTAGAGATGTGAA
This sequence comes from Salvelinus fontinalis, assembly GCF_029448725.1. NCBI lineage: Eukaryota > Metazoa > Chordata > Actinopteri > Salmoniformes > Salmonidae > Salvelinus > Salvelinus fontinalis. The sequence continues at coordinate 85,277,065 of NC_074666.1, read as the reverse complement.
AAAAAGTGCAAATCAATCCCAGAACAACAGCAAAGGACCTTGTGAAGATGCTGGAGGAAACAGGTACAAAAGTATCTATATCCACAATAAAACGAGTCCTATATCGACATAAGCTGAAAGGCCACTCAGCAAGGAAGAAGCCACTGCTCCAAAACTGCCATAAAAAAGCCAGACTACGGTTTGCAACTGTACATGGGGACAAAGATCGTACTTTTCGGAGAAATGTCCTCTGGTCTGATGAAACAAAAATAGAACTGTTTGGCCATAATGACCATCGTTATGTTTGGGGGAAAAAGGGAGAGGCTTGCAAGCCGAAGAACACCATTCCAACCATGAAGCACGGGGGTGGCAGCATCATGTTGTGGGGGTGCTTTGCTGCAGGAGGGACTGGTGCACTTCACAAAATTGATGTCATCACGAGGACAGAAAATGATATGGATATATTGAAGCAACATCTCAAGACATCAGTCAGGAAGTTAAAGCTTGGTCGCAAATGGGTCTTCCAAATGGACAATGACCCCAAGCATACTTCCAAAGTTGTGGCAAAATGGCTTAAGGACAACAAAGTCAAGCTATTGGAGTGGCCATCACAAAGCCCTGACCTCAATCCCATAGAAAATGTGTGGGCAGAACTGAAAAAGCGTGTGCGAGCAAGGAGGCCTACAAACCTGACTCAATTACACCAGCTCTGTCAGGAGGAATGGGCCAAAATTCACACAACTTATTGTGGGAAGCTTGTGGAAGGCTACCCAAAACGTTTGACCCAAGTTAAACAATTTCAAGGCAATGCTACCAAATACTAATTGAGTGTATGTAAACTTCTGACCCACTGGGAATGTGATGAAAGAAATAAAAGCTGAAATAAATAATTCTCTCAACTATTATTCTGACATGTCACAGTCTTAAAATAAAGTGGTGATCCTAACTGACCTAAAACAGGGAATTTTTACTAGGATTAAATGTCAGGAATTGTGAAAAAGTGAGTTTAAATGTATTTGGCTAAGGGGAATGTAAACTTCCGACTTCAACTGTACATGTCTGTGGTATCTCGCTACAGATGCTACTCTCATTGACAGAAACACATTTTACATGACATTTGAGTCATTTAGCAGACGCTCTAATCCAGAGTGATTTACAGGAGCAGTGCTAAACTCGAGGGCACAGACAGATTTTCCACAGACTCAGCTCGAGGATTCAAACCAGCGACCTTTCGACCAGCGACTGGCCCAACCTCTTAACCGCTAGGCTTCTTGCCGCCCTACGCAGACGGCATCCACTACTGCAATCCCTGCCTGCACCTGTTGACCATTAGTAATGTTGCCACTGCGCTCCCTCCTTCCCCCAATTCACCCTCCTTTGTGGGGCAAAGTTGACACATTCCTCGGAAATGTTTTGGTCTATCTGAACTGGGACCATGTGGAACACTGGCAGACTATCTATTGGACAGACACATACAGCCTACATACACAAGACATTACCATGGGAGAACATACAGTGCCTGTAGAGTGCTCAACACTGGGAAACACATTGCAGTCTATGTAGAGGTCGCAAGAGGACAACGGGATTCATTTGTAATCTACAGGATTCCGACAGAACCATCCATCCTCATTATGTCCTAAAAATGGACATGTTCCCTTGTCCTTCTCACTCTCTCCCCTCCTCGCTACCTCTCCCTGTCCCTCTGTCCCTCTTTCACATGCGACACAGACTGGAGGTCCAAGGCTGAAACGGTCATCTCTCTTCACCTCCATGTCTGGTGGGACACACATCTACACTCAGAGATAAGCACTTCTCTCACACAAAGCACTCCTCTATTCATTCTCTCCCTCTCCCTCTCCCTCTCCCTCTCCCTCTCCCTCTCCCTCTCCCTCTCCCCCTCCTGTAGTGTCAGTTGTGTTCAGTAGTGTTCTCCAGCCTTCAGTGGGATTCGGCTAGGCTTTCTATTAAGTGTGAGAAAGAGTGTTGGAAGGAGTGGAGGAGGATTGGAAAGGGGGAGAAAGAGAAGACAGGGGCAACTCTTTAAAAAGCGGGCCCCTCTCTTCCTCCTTCCGTGACCCGGCCTCCCGTTGGCTGGGCAGGGGCCCGGCAGGGCAGATGGAGGGAGACAGATTAAACTCTCTAGACCAGATCACAGACTCTCGCTGGGAGATTAGGGACCCTCGCAGTGAGATTAGGGACCCTAGAGGCCAAATTGGGGAGTCCTTATCTGTGCCTCGTCACCCATCCGTCTGCTGTATGAGATTCCAGCATGCTCTGCTCGCTAGCAACCACTTCTCTACAGATCAGGGTGTTCACACACACACACACACACACACACACACACACACACACACACACACACACACACACACACACACACACACACACACACACACACACACACACACACACACACACACACACACACACACACACAGGGCTACTTTAAACACCTTCTCACGTGATAAGAGGCCAGGCGGAAGTCAAGTGATCGAAGGCACATTTACAAGAATACACACACAACAACACACAAACTCAGAATAGCAAACAAGCATAGACTTAACACCACTTGGTGAATTCCAAAGTGATGTCAGAGCGTGGTCTGGATTTTTCTCTTAGGACTTTGTCTTAGTGATGAATGAAATCATACTTTAAAAATGGAAGAACTTGCTGTGCCTCATTCAACTGTTTAAGTGAGGCATGTTTCTGTGGGCAAACACACGTACACACCCCAGGACCGGGTCCAAATGTGACACTTTGCCGTGCACACCCTCTTCATCCACCCTTTTGCCTCTAAAAATGACACGTTCCTTAAAATAGCGCAGAACATTCCGGTGGAACTTTTACGGGGTGCCTCCTCTCCTCTCACAGCTTGGTGGAATAAGATAATTCCCTGAAGGCAGCGGCAACGACAGTTGGAGGACACTTTGGACTCGCGGCCCAATGTGGTCGCGCGGTTGCCGTGGTGACAGAGCGGAGGTATAATGTCCGTTGTGCTGCTGCGGTCTGTGTTTGGTGACCCTTGTCATCGGCAGCTTGGCAGTGGTCTGGTCTGGGGCGGGCAGCGAGATGCTGTGAAGCAGTGTGTGTGTGTGTGTGCGTATATGTGTGTGTCTCACCTCGATGTCTCGGATCAGGAGCTGAGTGGGCGTCTCCACGGGGGCTTTTGTGTCGATGACCTTCTGGACAGCGCAGGCCCAGTGCACAGCCTCGTTGAAGTGTTTGGTGTACAGCCTGTAGCAGTGCTTACGCCCATACACTGTGATGCTCCAGTACCCTGAAACACACACACACACACACACACACAGGGAAGTCAGTCATCAGTGTATCGTGCACTGAAAGCATGAGTAATCATGAAAAAACAGAAACTGAACTTTCAAAGAACAATATAGATATAGAGAGCAGAATCCAAGGCCTATACTTATATAATAACTGTGGTTTCCGAAAATAAGGAAGCCAACTCCACTCTCCCTCTCATGTGGTCTGAACATGGGACACTCCACATATCTGCTGTGACTCCTGCTTCCTCACTTCCTCTCTGGGTTTCACGGAGGTCAGTGGTCACCCCGAGAGGGGCTCCCAACTTTATTAGCCACGAAGCCCAACCGAAATGACTACAACCAAGTCAGGACAGAGGTGTGTCCTCTCCTGGCACAACCCCTGGCCTAACCTCCTGTAAGAACTGAGAAAGTGCTACAGGCAGTGTTGGTGACCCCCGGGCCAATCATAACCGGAGTTTGTTACCATGTGATCTCCTGCTAGCTACGTGACTTGGCATACTGATTTTTCTTTGTTTAGATTGGTCAAGTTCAAAAGCCAAGTGAGGCTAAAGTGTGTGTGTGTGTGTGTGTGTGTGTGTGTGTGTGTGTGTGTGTGTGTGTGTGTGTGTGTGTGTGTGTGTGTGTGTGTGTGTGTGTGTGACCCCATTCACAGCTATTTCACAAGTGAGAGATAGAGAGGTGGAAGGAGATACTGGGCCTAAGAGGGGACTAGTATTGTATTGTATTGTATGGTAAGGAGATAAGGAGGAAGCCATTAGGTCCATACCACTCTGCTGGGACAGACTTACTCAGAGGCTCATAGAGGAACACAGACAAAACACACAGCCACCAGTGAGCTGTACTTAGACTAAGGGCAGGACAAAACAGACGAAAAAGCAAAACAGAGTACACACTTCTCTGCAGGAAAGTCCCAGAGCAGATTTAGGGGAATGTTTGGGTTAGGTTTTTTTTCTCCTGGAGGTTTTAAGTGGCTGTCTAAAGTCAGCAGGCAAAGGTACAATCCCCTCCATACAGACACAGAGGGCCTTGTGTGTGTGTGTGTGTGTGTGTGTGTGTGTGTGTGTGTGTGTGTGTGTGTGTGTGTGTGTGTGTGTGTGTGTGTGTGTGTGTGTGTGTGTGTGTGTGTGTGTGTGTGTGTGTGTGTGTGTGTGTGTGTGTGTGTGTGTCGTGGGTGAGTAATAGAAGTGTGTGTGTGTCTTCACACAACAATAGCATTTCACCTGTATTTCCTTTCCGATTCCTGTCATTCAGGGGGTTAAATGGTAAAGGGCCATTCTGGTGCTGATGACTCAGAAGGTTCCAGACAAACCCAAGTTGTGGAGAGAAAAGTGGACTGGGTTTTCCAGACTTCCTCTGGGTGTACTGGACTCACAGGAACTGAGAGGAGACCGTAAATCCTCACATTACGACCGCTTTGAGATCTTTACCAATATTTGATCATTGAACCGCATAAGGATAGGGGACCAATATGGAACTTATTATGTGGGGCTTAGTTATCCAAACAGGGAATTTTGGATGGCATGGAGTTGGTGTTTATGAATCAGAGAGAGAGAGAGAAGAGAAGAGAAGAGAAGGAGAAAGAGAAAAGAGAGAGAGTTTATACATGCCAGTGCATGCTCATGTGTCTGTGTGTGCGTGAGTGGCACTCACCCGTCTGCTTGAAGGTCTGTTTGTCTGGCCAGATGACAGAGCAGAGGTTGGTGAGTACCAGTGTTCCCAGTCTGCGGGCACCTCTCTCTGAGCTGCTGTAGTAGTCTAAGGAGTCCAGGCTCAGTACAAACCAGTAGCACCGCTGCTTGATCCAGCTTCCACACACATCCCGGAACAGCCAGCCTACACACACACACACACACACACACACACACACACACACACACACACACACACACACACACACACACACACACACACACACACACACACACACACACACACACACACACACACACACACACACACACACACACACACACACACACACACACACACACACACACACACACACACACACACACACACACAATGAATGTGTGAGAAAGATGTTATCAAAAAGGTAGCCAAAAAAAGATCTGCACATGATAGAGTGTGTGTATGTGTGTGTTTGCACATGTGTGTGTGTGTGTATGTGTGTGTGCGCAACTGTGTGTGTGCGTGTGTGTGTGTGTGTGTGTGTGTGTGTGTGGTGTGTGTGTCTTATTTGGTTGAATTTAAGGGCTAATTGGTTTGGGCTGAACATAATCACTAAGAGTTTGAACCCATCGGACATAAAATATGTCTATAACATGCAGAACAGGCTAAAAATAACGGCAGCTAATGGTATAGTCAGACATTAAGGCCTGTGTGCATGCCACCAGGATAATTACAGCTGTAAAAAACACAGAAAGAAGAAAGCGCGAGGTTGGAGAACAGTCGCTGGTGGTGGAGTAGCAGGAAGAGAACTGGTGGACTGATCTTTCATTAACGCCCAGAGAAGGAGGGAGTGAGAGAGAAAGAAAGGCTGATACATTCCCTACACCATTCCACCCCTGTCACATAACCATGGCCCTCAGAACTGGCTGGTGTTCAGTAGGCATAGAATGAGACAAAACGGTTTGAAACTGACCAGAATTTGTCCAATAACATTTTTAATTTTCCATTTCATAACTGTTTGTGTTTGATCTCTACAGAACAGGATCCTGGTCTGCAGTGTCCAGCTTTACATGAAGGGGATGTACACTACATGGCCAAAAGTATGTGGACACCTGCTCGTCGAACATCTCATTCCAAGATCTTGGGCATTAAAATGGAGTTGGTCCCCCCTTTGCTGTTTTAAAAGCCTCCACTCTTCTGGGAAGGCTTTCCACTAGATGTTGGAACATTGCTACGGGGACTTGCTTCCATTCAGCCACAAGACCATTAGTGAGGTCAGGTACTGTTGTTGGGCGATAAGGCCTGGCTCGCAGTCAGCGTTCCAATTCATCCCAAAGGTCAGGGCTCTGTACCACTTCATGGCTGAGCTCTTATTGCTCCTAGACGTTTCTACTTCACAATAACAGCACTTACAGTTGACCGGGGCAGCTCGAGCAGGGCAGAAATTTGACGAACTGACTTGTTAGAAAGGTGGCATCCTATGATGGTGCCACGTTGAACGTCACTGAGCTCTTCAGTGAGGACATTCTACTGCCAATGTTTGTCTATGGAGATTGCATGGCTGGGTGCTCGATTTGATACACCTGTCAGCAACGGGTGTGGCTGAAATAGCCGAATCCACTAATTTGAAGGGGTGTCCACATACTTTTGTATATATAGTGTACTACCCGTGTCCAGAAGGGAAAGTGGCTGTAGTGTTACCAAACACCAGGCATGCAGCACCCCACAGAGTGTGTTCCAAACGGCACACTGTTCCCTGCCACTACCTTTGACCAGGGGACCATAGGGCTCCGGTCAAAAGTAGTGCACTATATAGAGAATAGGGTGGCATTTGGGACACAGACTATGTGTGCAAACTGTTCCTTCTAAATATTTAATCTCACAGAGCTGAGGGTAAATAAACCGGGTTTGGCCAAGCTCTGGCCAGGGGCTGCCCGGAGAGAGAGAGGATGAGAGAGCAAGGGATGGATAGAGGTGGTGGTGAGAGGGAGGGGTAAAACGAGAGAGAGCAGTCAGAGTTCACAGTGAGGGCTGATGGATAGGCTGGCAGAGGGCCCTGGCTGGTCACCCGGCCCAAAGCTGGAGCAGGGCGCTATGGTGAGGGCAGGGTTATGTGGCTGTGCCATCCGTTGAGTGTGTGTGTGTGTGTGTGTGTGTGTGCGTGCGTGCGTGCGTGTTTATGGGAACAGCAGTGCCATGTTCATTGGGCTAACTTCTTAGAACAGCTCTGACGCCGAGCCAGCGTCACAGCTTCCTCTGTGGTTAGCAAGCTGCATGCCACCTGTCAGCTCTCCCTCGCTTTCCCTACAGTTCTTTTCTCTTCGCTCAGTCTCTCCCTCTTTCATCTCTCCCCCCGCACCAACTCCCCTTTTTCCTGCGATAAAGTGGTCTTCCCTACATGCAGAGCCCCCATTGCTACCATCCCCCACGTTACAACCCATAGACCTGGAGGGGGGCAGTCGAAGTGGGAGTCTACACACGTCTCATTCTGTTTCCCCTTTCTGTTTCCCCTTTCCTAGTGGCAGCCTGGAACACACTATAAACCCACCCAATATAGCCCTGAGGTACTTAACACCACATCAACAGGAGCATAAAAACCAACATGAAATGGATAAATAAAAAACTATGAGTTAAGACAGGACGGGATTGGGTGGGGTTGATGATTGTGTAGGGGGTAGGGGGATGGAGGGGTGTGGGTGGACTGGTTAGCGGAGAGCTGGGAGGCATGTTGTCTGTCAGTCACACAGGATGTCCTGCAGCTGCTCTTTTTGAGACAGTGGGATAGAGAGACGGCCTACTTTGGAGGGAAAGATGAAGGAGAGAGAGAAAGAAAGAGAGAGAGAGAGAGAGTGAGAGAAGTAGAGAAAGAGAAGCAAAGGCAATGAGTGAGAGAGAGAGAAAGGGTGAAACAAGAGTCCTGGTCAGGACCCCCTGCCTACCACTCCCCTCCCCCCCACGATCCTCCATCTGGATCCCATCTCCCTGGCCTGCTAATGCGTCCCCTGGGGGGCCATGGCTCGCCCTTAATTTGTTTCATTTGTGACCCCAGACCCCTAACGCTGGCCCTGCCCCCTGAAACACAGACTGAGCAAACACTGGATTCTGCCTCCCTCTGGTTCTGTTCTGTCCTTCTATCTCTGTGTGTACTTTCTGTTTGTTTTGGAGATTTGGGGGAGATTAAAAAGCATCTGATAACAAACAGTCATCCATAAGGGCACAGAGCTTTAATGAGCTTCAACACTAGGATTATGGGCTGAACAGAATTAGACAGAGATCCAAACAGAAAGGGAAACGATTGCAATTGAGTAGACTGAATCACTTTCCAAATGACCAGAGTACTGGGACACTAAGTGATATGTAGCTCAAATTGTTCAGTTTTACTGTGCATTAACAAACAGAGGAATGTAATTTATGCTCGTTACTGCATTCTGTCTCGGAGTTTCTCACTCCCTCGCTACGGCAACCTCTCTCTATACCTTTTCTTCTCTGTCTTCTCTGTCTCTCTTCTCTGTCTCTCTCTGTCTAAGGCACGGTTGATGGCCTATTTTAGACAGCGAGGCGACACTTGGCCCCAGTTGCCTGAGGATGTCCCATTGTAAACCACACCAAACCACATCAAACAGCTCGGGGCACCGTAGCTCCAGGACATTTGAAAATATATCCCTGCACACAACAAGGGCATGAACAGAGCAAGGCCTTCACGTGTCCTGGAGCGTCAGTGGTGCTGGAGATGGTGGTGGTTGGTGGGGAAGACGGCCCGACTGAAGAGAAGAAATGCCAAGGCACACAGCCACTCCAGGGGCCCAGGGGAAGTATCCGTCCTCCGATTGGGAAGGAATGCACCCCCCCCTAACCCCATCGCCTGCCCCTAGGCCCGGTCTCAGACATCGGAACAGAGGGAGGAGGGGTGCAGCCAGCCAGTCGGCCAGGGGTGCTGCATGGTAACTGCTGTCAGAATTAGCCGATCAGGCTGCCGCCATCCCAAAGAGGACGTAACTTATCCAAGCGCTGGCATTTTACTGCAACCGTTTCGGTAGCAGGAAAAGCACACATGAATAGCCTGTGAGATCACTCCTCAAAAAGCATCAGGCACGCAAGGCTTATAATGCCGCTGATGGTCATCATTACATGATTACTGGGGGCAGGGTGTTTGTGTGTGTGTGTGTGTGTGTGTGTGTGTGTGTGTGTGTGTGTGTGTGTGTGTGTGTGTGTGTGTGTGTGTGTGTGTGTGTGTGTGTGTGTGTGTGTGTGTGTGTGTGTGTGTGAGGGCTTAGCTGTGGACCGTGAAGTGTACAGTACAGTAGTACAGTATGGTCTACTTATTCAGCGATGACACCGCAAACATGCACAGAGCTCAAGCTCGGCTAACGCTCTCGGATGAGTGAACGTCACCGTCACACAGACTGTTATTACTGTACATGCAAATCACCGGAGCTGGAACACAACAGCCACACAGAGAGAAAGGAGAGAGAGAGAATAGAGGGATGGTGTTTAGAAGTGTGTCAGGCAGGCTCACCTTTGACCAGCAGCTCGGGGTCTTCTTCCAGGCCCATCTTGCTCTTCTCTATGATCAGACTCTTCATCTCATCAGGAACCTCTGACAGACTGTGTCTGGGTGAGACAGAGAGAGAGAGGTGGTAAATAACAGCATCATACACTCCCACAGTGAAGGCACCCCCCCCCCCCCCCCCCATACCCTATTGGCTCTGTGTCGAGGGGAGGAGGGTAACCCCACACAACGTCTGCCAACCCTAAGCCTCTCTGACACCCTAAGTGAGAGAGGAGAGGGGGACAAGTTGAAGTGCTGTGAATATCCTTCCCTCCTCCCCAGCTGCATGCATACCACGCCACCGTGGACAGCTCATCTCTCTTTAATTGGTTTGGCTGGCGGGCACAGCGGAGTGGAGAGAAGCGGAGGACTGAAAATAAACGTGAGAGAGCGACGCCGGACTGACTCAAAGCCAGCCAGCCAGGCAGTCCCAGGCCAGAGAGAGAGAGAGAGAGAGTTCAAAAGGTTACACTGTTGTCAGCTAATCGAAACCCATAACAAACATCAAAAACATCTGGGAATTATGGGAAACTGTTGTGAAATGCTCTCTCTCTCTCTCTCTCTCTCAAGGGCCACTGTCAAATAAGCATTGTAAAAAGAAAAGCCACCACATGCAGTCATGGTGGTGGCGAGGACTTTGGACTGAAAGTGACATTCGTTTCAGACATTTGGCCAGGCAATGTTTTGGACGACTGAGAGCTCAGCTTGTTATCTCTGGCCAAGGCCCATTTCCAGCCCATTAAATTGTTTATAAGGTTTATCTATGCTCATTTATTTATCTAATTACTAGTTTATTTCCTCTATTTCCTGCGTCAAACTAGCCTGTGAGGTATGACGGGACAAACCCTCCTTCCTTCCCCTGAAAACACCAGGCAGGAAATGAGTTTTGGCATGCGGCCCTCCATCCCTCCACCATGTACAGTCTTAGATAGCGTTTCTCTGGGCTGTGATTATTGATCAAATGATTGTGGAAGGTTATTCCTTATGGAAGTCAGACCTAATCAATGAGTCTGAACATACCCTATCCTGCTCAACTTAGCTTACAGGACAGTGCTGACTGTTCATCTACAATACATGACACCTGCTCAAAGTGTCTCACTATCCCAATATCCACTAGGTGACTCGTGTCAATACGTTTGCCTGTTCCAGACTGTACAGTAGTTGGAAAATATGTGTGTGTGTATCAGTCTCTAATTTAGGCTGATGCTCAGACACACAGGGAAACACTATACCACATTGGCCCTTACAGAGTGTATGACTGATTCAGCCGGGGAAACGTCAGAGAGACACCAGAGGGTGACAAAAAGAGGGTCAGAGCCCTGTCATTCTACAGCCAGTCTACCTCTGCAGCGAAGCCCAACAGCGACGGCCGCATTCAAACAGTAACGTCATCTGGGACCTTTCCAGTGTATCGTCGCATATCCCTCTTCTCTTAAATACAGAAAAATACATCCAGAAATCTGAGGACGGCTCTTTTGGAGTCCGCGAGTAACCCTTGCTGCAGAAACAGATGCAGACAGACCTATATACAGTCATTTAAAATGGAGAACTCAATGCACTGATGGGGATTTGGATCTATAGAAAACTCCAACGCAGCCAGCTAGGGGATGGCGGGTTGGTATGTGGAGGACTTGATATCATAGCCTAGGATCATTTTGTGATGTTGTCTGAACGGGGGCACACGTACAAACTCTGGAGAGCACCAGTATAAACCAGCCCTGGATTGGTACCTCTATAGCTTGGGCCTTGCTCAAGGGTACAAAAGCAATGTTAGCTATGTTCCTCACAGAACTTAAACCAGAAAATGTCTACCCGTGAAATGGGTCAAGTTCCTACCTAAAGCTATAAGCTACTTGGCATATGCATGCACCAGGGTTGTCCCATTTTAGTTTACCAGCCATTTGAGAAATTTACCAGACACATATCCATTCGGTGTGTAAACCCACTAGGGGCGTCCACCCACGGTGCTCAAAAAGACATCACATTTAGATGATGGTAATTCCACTTAACAAAACATGTAACTCCTGTAATGAAGTAGCCAATAAAATGTAATTTTCAAACATTTGCCAAAATGCAGTTTGTGGGAAAAAGGGAAAATACCATTCTAAATAGCGCATCTGACGCAAGCGGTATACGACAGAAATTCAAAGAGCGTGAATCTAAAGACACAATGACTAAGATGGGTTGCTAATACTGTATGACTAGGATGGTGCGTTTGACTTCTGGACAATGGAAGAAAGTTGATATGAAAACCAATAGAACAGGAGAGAAACGGCAGCGAGCGTGGCAACGAACAAGGGGAGAGGTGTGTGGCGAAGATAGCCTATAGGCCATCTCTCTCCAAAATGCATGCTCTCAACTCTCCAGAATCTTGCAAATTCATTATTTCTTGTGAACTGTATGCCCTAAGATTGTTTATTGTTATCAATTCCCCATTACATACAGTTGAAGTCGGAAGCTTTAACTTCCTGACTGATGTCTTGAGATGTTGCTTCAATATATCCACATCCTTTTCCTTCCTCACGATGCCATCTATTTTGTGAATACAACAGTCCCTCCTGCAGCAAAGCACCCCCACAACATGATGCTGCCACCCCTGTGCTTCACCGTTAGGGATGGTGTTCTTCGGCTTGCAAGCCTCCCCCTTTTTCCTCCAAACATAACGATGGTCATTATGGCCAAGCAGTAATATTTTTGTTTCATCAGACCAGAGGACATTTCTCCAAAAAGTACAATCTCCATGTGCAGCTGCAAACCCTAGTCTCGCTGTTTTATGGCGGTTTTGGAGCAGTGGCTTCCTCCTTGCTGAGCGGCCTTTCAGCTTATGTCGATATAGGACTCGTTTTACCATGGATATAGATACTTTTGTACCTGTTTCCTCCAGCATCTTCACAGGGTCCTTTGCTGTTGTTCTGGGATTGATTTGCACTTTTCGCACTAAAGTACGTTCATCTCTAGGACACAGAACGCATCCCCTTCCTGAGCGGTATGACGGCTGCGTGGTCCCATGGTGTTTATACTTGTGCACTATTGTTTGTACAGATGAATGTGGTACCTTCAGGCGTTTGGAAATAGCTCCCAAGGATGAACCAGACTTGTGGAGGTCTACAATTTTTTTTTTCTGAGATCTTGGCTGATTTCTTTTGATTTTCCCATGATGTCAAGCAAAGAGGCACTGAGTTTGAAGGTAGGCCTTGAAATACATCCACAGGTACACCTCCAATTGACTCAAATGATGTCAATTAGCCTATCAGAAGCTTCTAAAGCCATGACATCATTTGTATTACTAATTAGGCCTACAATAATTTATCGTTCTTATTCTCGGTGTGTAAATGTTGTTGAGAAACAAGTTTTTGTTTTATTTCATAACCATCATTTACGAGTTGTCCCTTTTTTCATTGTCTTTTGTTTGGAGTGCTCCATGTGAGCGATGAGCACGGTTCTTGTTAATGTTGAGGGTGCTTGCATGTCTGAGCAAGCAGAGAATTAGCCTACCTGGCTGCGCGCAAGTGCCCATTTGGGGATGTCTGATTTCTGCTTGTCTTAGTCATCACCTTCACCACTAATAAGCTCATCTTCTCAGTAATATTTTCTTCACCTCAAACAGTAAGTCGACGAAGTCCGTTGTTTTAACATTCATTGCAAATGAAACCGCCTAATAGTTCCTCACAAAAATCTCCCCCTCGATAATCACCAAGCCTCGGTGTTAAAGAGCAAAATATAATCATCTGATGATCCCATATATCCAGTGGAAACGTCATAAAATACTTATCCTTTCCCTTGCGCAAAAACAGCTGTCTGTACCGAGTTCACTGGTGCCTAAACTCTGAGTGCCTAATAGGCTAGTTGATACAATGTTGCACGTTAGGGCCAGATCCAGTTGATTGATTTGATACAATGTTGCACTTCACAAGTGACAGCTCAAATCCAGACAGAGAGAAAAGGAGGCAGACAGGCTGAGTAGAGAAATTCATGTTATTGAAAGAACCAGAATTTTCATCTGTATATTTTGTACTGTGTTTATGTATTTGTACTTTGTTGACAATGTAAGTTATAGGCCAACAGCTTTATTGGCCATTTCGGAGTTCCATGCGCTCATTTAGGCTATTTAGCGGCCAATGATCACTGTGTCATATGGCAGAGGCTGATCCTCTCACATTAGTTGAATTTTACATTTTTATTAAGATTTTTTTATAATTATCCATGTGGCAACGATTTTGAGAACCGAAGACATTATTATTGAAATGAAACTGTTCCATCAAGATGCACATATGAAAATCACAACTGACCAGCAGATTGGTAGAAATTGTAGGATAATGCTTCCGCAAACTTTAAACCTATAAAGTCTTTATAAAATAATTGCCTCCACCTTTCTATGGTCAGATTTTCAAGCAAAGTAAGACATGCCTCATAATATGAAGTAAAACACTCAGGTTTCAAACAATTAAATATAAATATGTAAAGTGGTGGGTGATGTAAAGTGGTGGGTAGCCTTCCTACCGTTGTTTTTTCACCAGGTTAATTTGGCCAGCCAGATTTTTATTTATCTGCTTAAATTTGTTTTATTACAGCCAAAAGCCGACAATTACCGGCTAATGGAAACCCAGGTATGCACATGACAACCCTGAGGAGCAATAGTGTGTGGGAGGATAACCCTAACCACTAACCAGATGTAGAAAATGACACATTTCAGAACTAGCATGAGGCAGGATTCAAGAGAGATCATTTGAAAGATTTGAGTGGAGGGAAACGAGGGAAAAGTGGAGGGAAACAGGATAAAGAAAGGAGAGGGAGGGCCGGGCTAAAACCCTCCAGTTGACCCTTTATTCTGTCTCTGTTCAAACAAGCCTGACCTTCAGCTTCAATGGGCCCCCAGCGAATCAGAGGGCCCATCTGGGTCCACAGGCCTTCAACTAACGTCTAACACACAATCTGCCTTTGTGACTTACTGTAGACACAGGCATCACCAAAAGTCATGTCAAAGACAAAGCCATACAGGAAGACACAGGGGCTTGTTCTAACTTTGATGCCCATATGCTATAGGTTTGGGAGGTAGGCTACTTTGTGTCGAGGAAAAGTAGTCGGGTGGGTGTGAGTCTATGATATTTTGGTAAGCTGATCCAGAGGGGGCTGTCCAACACACTTCTGTTAGAAGTTTAAACAAGAGGATGAAGCACTGAGCATGTCGAGAACCAGACCAGCAGAACAACAGTTCAAGAGTCTGTCAGACGACAGAGAGACAACAGGCCTGGGCTTTGTGTCATGCTACCTTGAATAATGATTCATTAAGCGTCTATTGACGCACCCATGCATCAATCTAATTAACAGAATACATCTGTCCGTTTAAGCTAGAGATATCTATTTCATCAGATATATATTTTTACATGGGCTGCATCTCAGTCCACCGCATTCGCCTGTCGCCCTTCTGCGTCTGTGGTGAAAAGAGGCAGAGACTACTTTTGAGAAAATGCCAAGAGTGTGCAAAGCTGTCATCAAGATAAAGGGTGGCTACTTTGAAGAATCTCAAATATATTTTGATTTGTTTAACACTTTTTTGGTTACTACATGATTCCATATGTGTTATTTCATAGTTTTGATGTCTTCACTATTATTCTACAATGTAGAAAATAGTAAAAAATAAATAAAATAAAAACATTGAATGAGTAGGTGTATCCAAACATTTGAGTGCTACTGTATTTATTTCCTGAGCTTTCTTTATCTCCTAGATATAGGACAGACACTTCAAAAGCTTATTCTTTCTGATTTGTTTTTGGACTGTCTGTTTTGCCATTTATGAATGCGCTATTCAATTCTATAGTGGTAGCCAAATTCTAGAATATTTTTTTATTTTTTATTATACAGTATCTACGGGGGTCCTAAAATTCCAAATCAAATAGCTAAATGATCCATGGTATGACCATCTTAAAACAATTTCATATGTTAGCTTAGTAGAACCCCCTCCCCCAAAGGCTTAGACTTTAGAGGTTTTAACAGGCAAATCTGCGCCCAGCTGCCCACACAGGCCCAAAGTAATGCTTAAACTCTGCTAATTGAGTAAAGAGGGGCTTGTGAATGAGTGCTGTAAACCAACTATCCAAAACAAGCTTCCATAGCCGGATGGAGGATGAGGGGGGGGGGGGGCTTAGGGGTGGGGGTTAGTGGACCAGGCTGGTTTCATTTCATGGGAGAGAGCCCTGGTGGTGTGTGGGTGCTGGTTGGGTGGGTTGGTGGGTGGAGGGTAGAGGAGTTTGAGGGTGTAGCTGTAGTGCAGCTGGGGTCACATGTTGGCACTCTGACAGATGAGGCTCTGGGGTTTCCACAGCTGTCCAGTAGAACCCCCCTCCTTCTCCCCCCGCCCCCGTATTCCCAGAAGCCCCGGCTGAGGCCGTGACGGAGGGGCCTTGAGTACTGACTTCCTGTGGAGGCCAGGAAACAATTTTACACGGGATTAGATGGCTTGGAGGGAGAGCAGACCAACAGAACCCTCCCAGCACACCACTACACCCCCGTGGAGAGACCATGACACAGTCAGGGAGGGATGAAGCTGGGAGAAGAGACAAGACACTCCCATATTAACCTGCCGTTTCAGGTTTTTGTTTAATATTCAAACGTTTCAATTGATCTGTTGATGTGCGTAAGCAATCTATGGTCTGACGTGTAAGTCACCACATCAGAGTTGTCCTGAGGTTTTTTGTGTTTGAGATGTCAGGAATTTGGTGAGAGAAGGAAAAATACCCTTGTGGAGCTTTGTTTACGGAAGTGTAAGGGAACACATGGATAAGTCCTGCAGCTCAGATGGCATATATCTCCCTCTCCCTAAATCTCTCCCTCTCTCTTTCTTTTTCTCCCCCTCTCCACTCCGGTCTTTCCACTGTAGGCCTAACAACAGCACGCTAAGCAAAACCATCTGTTTGCCCCACATAAACGGGAAGCTAGCTAACAAAGAAAGAGAGAGAGGGAAGAGAGAGGCGGAAGTAGAAAGAGTAGGAGAGAGGGAGTGACAGAGGGAGAGAGAGAGACTGAGGGAGATGGAAATGAATAATTATCTTTTGGGTGAATACAAATATACACATGCCCCATATACTGTACTTACGATAGACAATTTAACTGTACACAATTCTTATCAAATCAAAAATAAAATACAATTGTATTTGTCACATGCGCCGAATACAACAGGTGTAAACCTTACAGTGAAACACTTACTTACAAGCCCTTAACCAAAAATGCAGTTCAAGAAATAGAGCTAAGAAAATATTTACTAAGTACAAAAAAATATATAATAATAATAATAATAATAACAATACAGATGCTATATACAGGAGGACCAGTAGCGAGTCAATGTGCGGGGGTACAGGTTAGTTGAGGTAATTTGTACATGTAGGTAGGGGTACAATTACTATGCATTGATAATAAACAGCGAGAAACAGCAGTGTAAAAAGAAAGGGGGGGGGGGCGTCAATGTAAATAGTCCGGGTGGCCATTTGATTAATTGTTCAGCAGTCTTATGGCTTGGGGGGTAGAAGATGTTTAGAAGCCTTTTGGACCTAGGACTTGGCGCTCCGGTACCGCTTGCCGTGCGATAGAAGAGAGAACAGTCCATGACTTGGGTGACTGGAGTCTGACAATTTTTCGGGCCTTCCTCTGACTGCAGGAAGCTTGGCCCCAGTGATGTACTGGGCCGTACACACTACCCTCTGTAGTGCCCTGCGGTCAGATGCCGATCAGTTTCCATATCAGGCGGTGATGCAACCGGTCAGGATGCTCTCGATTTTACAGCTGTAGAACTTTTTGAGGATCTGGGGACCCATGCCAAAGCTTTTCAGTCTTCTGAGGGGGAAACAGTGTTGTCGTGCCCTCTTCACGACTGTCTTGGTGTATTTGGACCATGATAGTATGTTGGTGATGTGGACACCAAGGAACTTGAAACTCTCAACCCGCTCCACTACAGCCTGTCGATGTGAATGGGAGCATGTTCAACCCTCCTTTTCCTGTAGTCCACAATCAGCTCCTTTGTCTTGCTCACGTGGAGGGAGAGGTTGTTGTCTGACCTCCTCCCTATAGGCGGACACTCTGGTATTGAACGCTGAGCTGTAGTCAATGAACAGCATTCTCACATAGGTGTTCCTTTTGTCCTGGTGGGAAAGGGCAGTGTGGAGTGCGATTGAGATTGCGTCATCTGTGGATCTGTTGGGGTGGTATGTGAATTGGAGTGGGCCTAAGGTTTCCGAGAGGATGTTGTTGATGTGAGACATGACCAGCCTTTCAAAGCACTTCATGGCTACCGACGTGAGTGCCAATAGGCGGTAATCATTTAGGCAGGTTACCTCCGCTTTTTTGGGCATAGGGACTATCTCTGTGTATTTGTGTGTCCGTGTGCAAATACTTTGTGTGTGTGTGTGTGTGTGTGTGTGTGTGTGTGTGTGTGTGTGTGTGTGTGTGTGTGTGTGTGTGTGTGTGTGTGTGTGTGTGTGTGTTGTCTGAGTAAGAGAAGGTTGACAAATAAAACAGTCTGACTGCTCAATATTCTAATTTATCCATGATTATCACCACCACTGGGCTCTCTCTCGCTTTCGCTCTATGTGGCCTAGTTTCAATCTCACGCTCCCGCTCACTTTCACAATCACTCAACAGGAAGGAAATAAAGCATCTGGTCAGATCCAGCTGACAAGGCATCCTCATTTCTGACCAGAGTGGACAAAATACATCTCTGTTATGCTTCAAATTGATGGAAGACACATGAATATATATGGAAGTCCAGAGGCAGTATGACTAAATCTTGTTATGTTGAGATCGTTACTTATCTGATGATTACGACATAAGTTGTTTTGCCGAGATCAGAAGATCATTCTCTCATGATATAACAAAAGTTGTTTTGTGGAGATCACGAGATAAACTCTATAAATAGGAGTGGACGTATTGATGATAGATTGACAGTATGGCGGAGGAGGCAGAGCCCACGGTGGATCAGCGCATACGTTTTTATTGATTGCTACAAGTATGGTACATTTCATTCTTTCTTTTTTTGTTTGGAGCTCATTATCAGCTGATAAACTAGAAATGGTAACAAGCTAAATGTTCCTTAACTTGAGCTAAGAGCTCATGGGGCATCTAAGCCCTCGCGGGGCATTTGAACAATGCCTGACAGGCAACCCTGTCTCCCGTGCTGTGTGCTACTCCCAAGACCACAGCCAATCGCAAGTGAGCAACAATGCAGCTAACTTGGCTAGTCTTATGAGCGAGCGAGCTAGTTAGCTACAGTTGAAGTCGGAAGTTTACATACACTTAGGTTGGAGTCATTAAAACTTGTTTTTCAACCACTTCACAAATTTCTTGTTAACAATCTATAGTTTTGGCAAGTCGGTTAGGACAATTCACTGTATCACAATTCCAGTGGGTCAGAAGTTTACATACACTAAGTTGACTGTGCCTTTAAACAGCTTGGAAAATTCCAGAAATGATGTCATGGCTTTAGAAGCTTCTGACAGGCTAATTGACATCATTTGAGTCAATTGGAGGTGTACCTGTGGATGTATTTCAAGGCCTACCTTCAAACTCAGTGCCTCTTTGCTTGACATCATGGGAAAATCAAAAAATTGTAGACCTCCACAAGTCTGGTTCATCCTTGGGAGCAATTTCCAAATGCCTGAAGGTACCACGTTCATCTGTACAAACAATAGTAAGCAAGTATAAACACCATGGGACCACGCAGCCGTCATACCGCTCAGGTAAGAGATGCGTTCTGTCTCCTAGAGATGAATGTACTTTGGTGCGAAAAGTGCAAATCAATTCCAGAACAACAGCAAAGGACCTTGTGAAGATGCTGGAGGAAACAGGTACAAAAGTATCTATATCCACAGTAAAAGGAGTCCCATATCGACATAACCTGAAAGGCCGCTCAGCAAGGAAGAAGCCACTGCTCCAAAACCGCCATAAAAAAGCCAGACTACAGTTTGCAACAGCAAATGGGGACAAAGATCGTACTTTTTGTAGAAATGTCCTCTGGTCTGATGAAACAAAAATAGAACTGTTTGGCCATAATGACCATTGTTATGTTTGGAGGAAAAAGGGGGAGGCTTGCAAGCCGAAGAACACCATCCCAACCATGAAGCACCGGGTGGCAGCATTATGTTGTGGGGGTGTTTGATGCAGGAGGGACTGGTGCACTTCACAAAATAGATAGCATCATGAGGACAGAAAATTATGTGGATATATTGAAGCAACATCTCAAGACATCAATCAATCAATCAATCAAGTTTATTTTATATAGCCCTTCGTACATCAGCTAATATCTCGAAGTGCTGTACAGAAACCCAGCCTAAAACCGCAAACAGCAAGCAATGCAGGTGTAGAAGCACGGTGGCTAGGAAAAACTCCCTTGAAAGGCCAAAACCTAGGAAGAAACCTAGAGAGGAACCAGGCTATGAGGGGTGGCCAGTCCTCTTCTGGCTGTCCCGGTTGGAGATTATAACAGAACATGGCCAAGATGTTCAAATCAGTCAGGAAGTTAAAGCTTGGTCGCAAATGGGTCTTCCAAATGGACAATGACCCCAAGCATACTTCCAAAGTTGTGGCAAAATGGCTTAAGGACAACAAAGTCAAGGTATTGGAGTGGCCATCACAAAGCCCTGACTTCAATCCTATAGAAGATGTGGGCAGAACTGAAAAATCATGTGCGAGCAAGGAGGCCTGCAAACCTGACTCAGTTACAGCAGCTCTGTCAGGAGGAATGGGCCAAAATTCACACAACTTATTGTGGGAAGCTTTTGGAAGGCTACCCAAAATGTTTGACCCAAGTTAAGCAATTTCAAGGCAATGCTACCAAATACTAATTGAGTGTATGTAAACTTCTGACCCACTGGAAATGTGATGAAAGAAATAAAAGCTGAAATAAATTATTCTCTCTACTATTATTCTGACATTTCACATTCTTAAAATAAAGTGGTGATCCTAACTGACCTAAGACAGGGAATTTTTACTAGGATTAAATGTCAGGAATTGTGAAAAACTGAGTTTAAATGTGTTTGGCTAAGGTGTATGTAAACTTCCGACTTCAACTGTAGGTAGTCTTGTTAGCTAGCTAGCTAGCTTGCTATCTATGCTGGTTGTTAGCTAGCATAGCTGATATGTGTATAATTGTAAGGGACACTTCATGCTTTATGGATAATATTTAAATTTACAGAGTGGGTGAGCTCCATTCTTGACAGGCTGATCAAATTCAATAGCAGCCACAGAGGCTGGGCTCCTGAGTGGCACAGCGGTCTAAGGCACTGCATCTCAGTGCTTGAGGCGTTACTACAGACACCCTGGTTAAAATCCAGGCTGTATCACAACTGGCTGTGGTTGGGAGTCCCATAGGGAGGCGCACAATTGGCCCAGCATTGTCCGTATTTGGCCGGTGGAGGCCTTTTTTTAACCGATTTGCCTAGTTAAATAAAGGTAACAACAACAGAAAAAGAGCCTGTCTGCAAGGAGCATTACATATGAAACATCTTACAAGGCAGCATTTTGATTTATCACCCTCTGAGGCTGCTATTGAATCTGATCAGCCTGACAGGAATAGAGCCCACCCCTGGATCAGATATGCATCTACCTATAATGCACTTTGACAGCTAATCTGCCTTGCCTATGAAACAGCCTACAAGGCACCAACCTTATTTCTAAGCCTCTGAGGCTGAAATTGAATCTGATCAGCCAGTCAGATTAGTTAGTCTAGCTAACAATAGCAGCTAACAAGACTTCCTAGCTAACTAGCTAGCCAACAAGACTACCTAGCTAACTAGCTAGCCAACAAGACTACCTAGCTAACTCACAAGACAAGACAAATTAGCAGTGTTGTTCCTTGCATGTGATTGGCTGTGGTCTTGGGGGTGGCACGCTGCCTGGGAAACAGTGCAGCCTGTCAGGCATCGACGAGTGCATTGCGATCGACGCAGTCACAGGGCCCCTTGATGAGGTGGTTGTCGTGAACAAATGAATGCGTGGTACTTTTGAATATCTCGTTTTGTTATGTCGTGATTAGGAGATAAATAAGTTGTGATCTCGACATAAGGAGGGATTCATCTTTTTTCATTCATATGTCCTCCCTGGACTAAAATATATGAGCGATTGGGCATTCTGAGTCTGACTTGAGTCTACCAGTCAGTCAGACTCATGGTGGCCAGAGTAGCTGAGCTGATGAGTAATTGATTTTGGTCGAGATCAAATTAAAGCAACGAGACGTTAATTAAAGTTGTAAAAACACAGTGTCCTTGCTCTGGGGCTTGGAGGACCGTGGTCAGAGCCAGACTGCTGTTATGTTCAGACAGACATGCTTCAGAATACAAAGTACGACCTCATGAACATGGCTTGCATCCCAAATGGCACTCTATTCCTTATGTAGTGCACTGCTTTGACCATGGCCCATAGGACTTTGTTGAAAAGTAGTGCCCTATATAGGGAATACGGTGCCATTTGGGATATAGCCATGGTTGCCCGATCAAAGCCCTCTCATGCAGGGTTATGTTACATCAGTCGCTGAGTAACCAGCCCAGGAAATGACATGGGAGTTGAGATTTGTGATCCGAGGGGTCAAACGTCCAGATACGGCTAACTGGGGGTGTAAAACAGCTTCATCGCACAACACACATGGCTATGATGAGCTCAACCAGGAGGTCAACGTCCAGCTTTAAACAATGGCTCATATACAGAAGTGAAAGCTATGCAAGTTACCCAGACTTTATTAGACATCTGAACAAACACACGAGCAACTGTCATATACCACAGAGGTTTCTTAGACAAACACCAGTCTCTGGGGAAACCTTCAAATACAACACATACTGTAGGTAGGTAATGAGCAATCACAGACCACAGTCTCATTGTGGAATCTGTGGAGGGAGGGAAGAGGCCCATTTTTCTCTCAAGTCCCCATCCTATCCTCCTCCCATCCCCCTCTCCGTCTCCAGTGTGCCTGGCTGGGCCTCTGTCTGAGCTGAGACGGAGGGGGCTGGTGGGAAAATGGGAATGTGGTGATTAAGAGTGGGCCTATATGACCTCCCAGCTCTAAAAATACACTGTTTACTCAAGACCACTGCCAAGGAATTCTGGACTAGGCAGAGGGGAGTGCATAAATGTGTTTTGGGGGGAAACCGGAGAGAGAGGACAGGAAGTGTGTCTGTGTGTGAGGGCATGTGTGTGTGTGTGTGTGTGTGTGTGTGTATGCATGCACGTGAAGGCATTTCAGGAGCTTGAATAGAGCTCCTGAAAGCTACATTAACAAAGCCTTGATATCTTGGCACTTGAAGCTGCGCTGCCGGTCAACTTAATAAACCTGTCATGGTTCGATTAGTATGGAGAGTTGACATAGGAGCTCCTAGCTCTGTCCGAGTACTGACACACAGGCAATTACCACACAGATCACATCCAAGGACTTCTTGGAACACAGATACACACACACACATACACTTCCAAAGACAGTTGTAAACACTGTCTCTTTCAGTCTCTTCCAGCCATCATTGTCTGGCATCCCACACCAAGAGTCATGCTCTTGACAGAGAGTGTGTTTCATAGAAGGGAGAAGAAAGAGAGGGACAGAGAGAAAGAAACCGAGAGAGAGAGAGAGAGAGGGGGGGGAAAGCTAGCGAGAGCTTCCCTCAGTGGTCCCACTGTGTTCTGCCTCCTGTGTGTCTCCTAGCCTCCCACTCCTCTGTCTGTCCCTGGGCTGCCAACGAGGGGCTCGGTTGAGGCGGGAGAGGGAAGGAGTTGGGAGAAAATAGAGATGATGTGAGACAGATATGGATGCATGGGAGCGAGAGGCTCCTGTCCTGTTTGAGGGGCAGGCAGTAGGCCATGGAGGCATTTCATATAGGCACCAGCCAGACTGGATGGGTTGGGGTTGTATGACAGGCCCCTGTTAGACATCATGGGCCTGACTGCTGCAGACACTGAGCTTGGCACCACATGCTGGGATGAGGGGGCGACTACGGTCTGTCTATTGTCTGTCTACTGACTGTCTACTGTCGGTCTACTGACTGTCTACTGACTGTCTACTGACTGTCTACTGACTGTCTACTGTCGGTCTACTGACTGTCTATTGTCGGTCTACTGACTGTCTATTGTCGGTCTACTGACTGTCTATTGTCGGTCTACTGACTGTCTATTGTCGGTCTACTGACTGTCTACTGACTGTCTATTGTCGGTCTACTGACTGTCTACTGACGGTCTACTGACTGTCTACTGACTGTCTACTGTCTGTCTACTGTCTGTCTACTGACGGTCTACTGACGGTCTACTGACGGTCTACTGACTGTCTACTGACTGTCTACTGTCTGTCTACTGTCTGTCTACTGTCTGTCTACTGTCGGTCTACTGTCGGTCTACTGTCGGTCTACTGTCTGTCTACTGTCTGTCTACTGACTGTCTATTGTCGGTCTACTGACTGTCTACTGTCGGCCTACTGACTGTCTACTGTCGGCCTACTGACTGTCTACTGTCGGTCTACTGACTGTCTACTGTCGGTCTACTGACTGTCTACTGTCGGTCTACTGACTGTCTACTGTCGGTCTACTGTCGGTCTACTGACTGTCTACTGTCGGTCTACTGACGGTCTACTGTCGGTCTACTGTCGGTCTACTGTCTGTCTACTGTCTGTCTACTGTCTGTCTACTCTGTACCAGACAGGCACCATGGGTGAGCTGCCACTCTGGGTTAGTAGGTCAACGCAATGGGAAACTAACATGCAACACCTAACCTAAAATGGACATATGTTGCCCATATGGGCACATGCCAGCCCTCCCATCCGATCCCACACCTGTCTCCACTCTCTCTCTCTGCAGTATCCCACCTCAATCAACCTAGCTAACCAGAGGCTTTGTTCACTTCACACTAGACGTGAATACACATGTAACTACGCCCACTGAGCTGCTCAGGAGAAGCTCTCTATCCACAGAACAGAACGTGAAGCCTGCAGGGCTCATAATGAGTAATAACGACTACATGACATGACTAATCATGTTCAAATGAAGGTGCTATAAAGGTTAGTGCACACAGACGGAGGTGTGGGATGACCTGCTTGAACCTATACTCTCCTATTCCGGATGAACAGAAATCTGTGAAGCTCACTTTCAGAATAGTACAAACTCTCAACATCCCTTCAATATTACAGTTCTTTTCAATACAGATCTATTCTGCTTAGCCTACATTCACTTGTAACTGAATTTCATGCCTTGAATTGTCTAACTTGACTCTAAATGGGCCCCTAAACAACTAATTAAACAAGTCTAATCTGTGCGAATATATCTGAGATAAATGTGACTATACGTCAGTGTCTCCTCCCTGCTTTGTAATGGGCCATTAGATAGGTGTGGCCAGTGGCCATGTAATGGTTGTGTAGCACAGCATCTAATTCTTAGTGTGATGATTATAGTCAGTCAGTTATTTGACACACTCCCTCTAGCGCCAGCAGTAAATCACCTGTGTGACAGCTCTGAGGCCTGTCGCTCTTCTCTGCTCTGTGGAAGTGGCAGCACGCACACACACACACACACACACACACACACACACACACACACACACACACACACACACACACACACACACACACACACACACACACACACACACACACACACTTACAGTATATACATGGAAGACATGCTGATGTGCTTGTGCCAGCCTCGCCTCTCCAGGGTGTGTTCCTGAAGTGAGATTGAGTCACCTCGCTCACCCTGTCTTCCCTCCCTCCCTCCCTCGCTCCCTCAGGAGGCTGCATGTCCCGTCTGACTTGAGGCTTCAGAGAGCCTCAGCTCACCGCTCCCTCAACACCCCCACCCTCAGCCCTCCTCCCTGTCCTGTTTGAGTTGTCCTCTTGTAGTGAGTTGTGACATTATCAGGCATGTATACTGTTCATCAGCTACGTTATATAATTCTAGGACTTTTCACCACGCTGTCTGTGCTCTGAGAGGACTGAGACTGAGATTGTCTGGGAGTGAGGTGGGAGAGGGGAGGGGGTAGATAAGGATATGATGCCTGACTGATAGTGTGATGCAGGCCTGAGATCACTCATCTCCCACTCAACCACCACCATCCCACACTCACGTCATGTCTTGGCTCCCGAGTGGCGCAGCGGTCTAAGGCACTGCATCACAGTGCTAGAGGCATCACTACAAACCCTGGTTTGATTCCAGGCTGTATCATAACCGGCTGTGATTGGGAGTCCCATAGAGCGGTGCACAATTGGCCCAGCGTTATCCGAGTTAGGATATGGCTGGAGTAGGCCGTCATTGTAAATAATAATTTGTTCTTAACTGACATGCCTTGTTAAATAAATAAAAAGAATAATAAAATGTGTGTGTGTGTTATCTTGCACCCCGGTGTGAGAGTCCCTCTGTCTCATGCTGACAGATGGCCTGCGAATCTGGTAGTGATATTGGCGCGTCCTACAGATATAGAATCTTAATTTGATCACCCTGTTGTAGGAGAACTTGTAGTGTATTTGAGGTTTAAAAGGCTTCTGAAGTTTGTAATTTCCACTTGATTTTCCCTTACAAAAAAATGTATCAACCCCTACTAAAATGACCATTAATTATAATGCACATAATAATTCAAATTTCTTGTCACTGCAGGATAATTTTTATGTTGTAGCAAATTGGCTCAAATTAAGATCCTACGTGTACTTCTGCATGTGTGTGTGTGTGCATGTGTGGTCAGGCATACTATGAGTCTTGTGGTGAGAAACCCCATGAACCAAGCTCTGTAGAGGGAAGTAAAAGATAAAAAGATTGGGTACTAATGATGTCCGTGCTTGGTGACACATCACCTACACAGAATCATACATGGACATCAAGAGCTATAGAGGAACTGATGTAAACGTTCTGAAAAACTGGAACACTGACTTCCTTAAAGCAGCGCAACGTGTGTTCACTCACACACACACGCATTCACAAACACACACACAAACAACTTACCCGTTTGTCCCATTGGCTGTGCGAGTCGGCTGAGAGAGAGTCACCTCAAGTGGACCCTGTGAAAAAAGCAACAAAAAAAAAACACTTAACCCAGCTAGCACATTTGGTTCCTTGAATGTTGTGGACACGCACGTTTTTGGTTTCCCATTGGTTCTGGGAATGAAGCCATATGTTTCCTGACCGGTAAAACGTTCTGAGAATGGAAGTGAACATTTCGCCTGTTCTGGGAACATTCATATTTAGGTTGAAGGGAGGTTCTGAGAACGTTTTACTATGGTTCCCTGAACGTTTCCTGAGAGGTTTATTTATGTTCTGAGAATGGAAATTATAGGTTATTTGAAGGCAATAAAAATAAGGTTCTGTGAACATGTTTCAACAAGACTTTTAATAACACTGTTAGCTTAGTTGAACTGTTTTGAACTCCAAGCACAAATCGCAAATAATTTGCTTAGGCATTAATCATGTAAACACACGTATTCTTTTATTGTGGCACATCAGTGAGATTTTAATCTATGACCTTCTGTTCTGTATCCATGGGATTAGTCCACTGGGCCACCAGGATGGAGCTAACATGCCATGTTTTTTAACTCATACAAAGCTGTTCATTTGAGTCGATTCAAACAGACTCCATTTCAAAGGAAACAAGCACTGATTAAGATCAGGTGTGGCCAATTAGTAGGCGCAACCAACACAGCTGAACACGCTTAACAAGACAGAGGATAGAGATAGTTTTGTTGATGCTCCAGAACATAATTTTTTGTTAAATAACATTCTTAGAAAGTTCTCTGAACGTTATTAAAGTGGTTTGTGGTTTTTATGGATCTTATTTGTATGTTCTCTGATCTATTTGAGAACATGACTTTAAATAGAACCATGATTCCTCATGTAGGAAACGTTACGCTGAAACTACTGAAAATCCCAAAGAAGAATGTTGTTTCTTAACATACTCAGAACAATGTAAGCACATGACTTTAAATAGAATCACGAGGAAACCTGTAGGAAACGTTATGCTGAAGTACTGAAATTCTCACAGAAGAACGTTGTTTCTTAATGTTCTCTGAACTATCTGAGAATATTCCCAATTGTTAAACCAGTTGGAGAACGTTCCTAGAATATTACCAACATTTTTATTAAATGTAACCATGTTTGAACTTTTAGGAAACGTTCTGTTCAAGTAGTGTAAATGAGCTTTGAATGTTCCAAAGCCAAACAACTATCCTGCACCATTCCCAGAAGGTTTTGGGAAGGTAGTATGTAAAATAACCATAGGACCAACACCCTCTCACCAAGATCAAAGAAACGTATGGTTCTCATAACGTTATGTGCTAGCTGGGAAGAGTCTGCATTCTCATTACAACATACATGTGTAATGAGGGGTGATCTGAGAGAGCTATGGGCCCATCAGTTCAAGGTAGATAAATAACCCTACGGAGATTTGATGTAGGCTAGTTAATGTGCTATGACAGTTAGCACGGTAGGTTCCCAGGTGGGTTCCCAGGCAGTCTAGATGGGGTGATTTCACCCCTGAAGCTTTGCCCTACAGTACAGCATTCTGCCTGTCTTTCCTGGCAGCCACACCAGGCACATAGCTGCTCTGTTCTTGTAATGGTTGGCTTTCACATGCAAGGGTGAGATGGTTGGGAGAAATATGGCATTAAAAACAGGCTCATTTAACATAAGCGCCAGGAACAGAAGATTATTTTGTGCTTTAGCTCAACACACACCCCACACCCTTTTATTCACATCCAATCGTTTCTGTGAAAAAGCAACTAACATAAAATATTTGTGGTCGGTCGCACTCCTATCTCACATAGCTGTATGTGTCTTTATTTGTTTATTACTGTTATATAAACACACAAATGACAAAATGATATATTCAAGTTCCATTAAGACTAATGTTGGTACAGTGTCAAAATAAACCAACAGAAATAAATCACTTTTTTTCTCAGCAAACACTTCTAGCCAGAGCACTTGAACCTTTAGGTCACTAGACCAACCAAGGCTGTAACACAGTACAGCCTACCCTCACATGCTGCTGGCACTCCTCTTTCAGAGAGAGACAGAGAGACAGACAGACAGAGAGTGAGAGGCCACACCAGGGAGACAAACAGACTGGGCCCATAAATGAGGGTGTAGAGACAGACTCCTGTTTCTACTTTAACTGCACTGATGATTAAGCAGAGGTTTTTTTTTCATTTCCTGGAAAATCACAATGAGGGGCCAACATCATTTCAGTGTACAGTACTTTTCCTCTTAAACAGCCATCTATCCCCACCCCTCTCTCTGCTGCACACTGAGAGATGTGTCAACTGAATACATGGAGCCCCTGCTAGCAGTCAAGTTGGAACAGTGAACTTTTTATTCTGGACGCCCTGCAGCCAGGGGCTGGAAAGGAGATTTCCTGGGCCCTTAGGATTCCTAGCCGGGCCTTGGAAAACCTCATCAGAGCTAGCCTGTGATCCAGTCGGCCCGTGTCCGTTGTGCGCTCTGTGTTTCTGTGGCCTGTGATGTTGTCTCTGAGGAGTCACAGCCTTGAGGGAGGCCCTGCAGCGGCCCGGCCCGGGGTTCTGGCCTACCTGAAACACTATCCAGGTCAGCTCTGGGCCCCTCGTTGTTCAAACACCACATTTTACTGCTGGGTCTGCTAAGTTTAGGACTCTGCCTCTGCAAAGTGCTTCAGAAAGTTTTTTTTTTTTTAAATGGGAAAAGAAAAATCCAACTACTAATGTACAGCACGCACTCTGTATGAGGGTAGACGCCGGGCGGAGGGCCGGAGGTCAAATGAAAGGATAAGAAGAAGGTGTGAGTAATGTGATTGAGTTCAAGTTTAACCCAGGGAGAGGTACTGCAAACGTCAGACGAGCTCGATAGGAATGACTGAATGGTGTCGTAAAGCAATTTGTGAATGAGGCTCGAGCGGGCTGTGGCCCTCCTCTGCTCCTGGCTCTGCTTGGCCCTCGGCGACCCTCAACCGTCTGGCCAAGTCCCCGTTCTCTAGACATTCTGCTCACACTGACTGTCTACTGTCTGCCATGTCTGGCTGAGAGAAAACTGGTGACGGAACTGATCGCCAATTACCATACGGGAAGTCGGCTTATAAATCCAAGAAATAAATCCTCCCCAGTCTTATTGTGAGTCGGTACTCTCTAAGAAAAGAACACTGTCACTGAACATTAGCTCCCCTGTCTGTTTATCTAGGCCAGAGATTCCCAAACTTTTTCACTCACACTTATTTCCTGCAATTCTACATATTTTGTCATGGGGTGCAGAGAAAAGTTTTAAAGCAAATTGTCTTGCAATTCTGTACATTTTGCCTTGTCTAACGTGTATTCATGTGACATTTGAATGACTCAAACCTTACAACAAAATCTATGGGCTAGTTGATCTGGACAAGTGATAAATATCTCTCTAATGTATTCAATGACTGACATGACAAGAGGAAAACTGATGATGCACTACCCTATTTCAAAATTGCACCTTGTGCATTCCACTATTACAACTTCAAGAGTATGTTGAAAGCCCCTGCGATCCCTCGCCCCCCGGTTTGGAGGTCTAAGCTACCTCTTTAAATGCATAGTCCCAAAGATGATAGAAGGAGAAGAGAAGGAGGGACCGGCGTGCTATTCAGAAGTCTGGAGGAGCCGATCTCGAATGGAGAGAGTAGACAGAGTGGAAGAGAGGGCAGGCAGGGGATGAATCATCCCGGACTGGAGCCGGGGCCCGGGAAGGAGGGAGGGAGGGATGCCGTGATGTATTCGTTCCGTGGCTCACTTCCGCTCTCCTCTGGCCCCCCTCCACCACCACCACACCCTCCTCCCCCTGCCTGGCCCTGCAGCTCTCCTGGGAGGCTGAGTAACCAGGATGAAATGCTCGGGCTCTGCCAACGCCAGCCTGAGGACCAGATGTGTGGCCTGAAGGTGGTGAGGCCGCGACGCAACGGAAACCAAATATAAACCAGTGTACCGTAACACCTCTGAAGACTCTTTTCTAATAAAGAGGGAGGAGGGGAGGGCAGAGGCATCGCCGTTAGCCGGTTAACAGGACCCACTTTCGGGCAAGCCAGGACTGGACCTGATTCTTCCCGGTAATGCTGGCATCTGTCGTAGACGGGCACATTGCCCGGTGGCAAACATAGCTAGGCCTAACTTCATATTGCATCTAGCAGAATGCTGAGATTTAAGTGGAAACATGGAAGGGAGAGAGAATGACGGATGTCCTCTCCTAAAATTAGTGCCCTGGCTATCTCAACACTGGAGGCATTCATCTCAGCCTGCCTGACTGTTTGGGCAGCTGTTGGGGGAGCAATTTCTTAGAATCCGGATTGTAAACATGCAGGGGAAAGGTTCTGAACTGGCCTAGGCAGGGACCGCTCTGCCAGCCAAGCCTGCACAAGCGTCACAACTGAGTCATGCCTCCAACCTCAGCTGGAGCACAGGCCGGGCACAGAGGGTCACTCCATAGTTTCAGTATTATGGCTGTTATGCTTCACAACCCTTCTTGGCACCGCAGAGGAAAACGTCGACGTAGTAGATGGTGGTGGTGGTGAAGATGTTGGATGGTTGTATCTGGAGCAGAGGGGAGACTCGTCACTCCTCCACCAGGCCTGTGGGTAGCTGTGGTCATCCCTGGCAGCAGCAGGGACCATTTAGCTAACAAGCTTTTGGAGAGAAAATGTTCCAATACACACACACAGGGAGGGCTGGGAGGTCTGACCTACTGCCTCAAAGTGCGGCTTGTCAAACGCTGGACGTAACTGAGGCCACTGTGTAAACAGTGGAACTTCCCTGTAGGGCTTTCCCAGGACCAGGACTCATCTACGACACCCACCTTCTGACCCCACCCCCAAAACCACCATTGACACCATGGAAAGCTAAATATTACAGTTCACAAATCCTTTGATTTTCCTTGGGATGGACGGCCTTCGGAGTCTGTGCTGTAATGGTGCATTCTTAGTCTGGGTCAGCTGAGGTCTAATTGGTTGGCTCAGCAGGTAGTATTGACTGGTCGTATCTATATCCAGCACACATCAGTGAGAAGGGTCAGGCCGGGAGGAAACAGGATTAGCAGTAGACAGGAAATCAATAATCAATATTTTCTAAGTTGTGTCCGGTTGTAGTTAAGGAGCTGATACAATCTCAAGCGGGAGGTTAGGCCTACTGTTGTAGAAAAGGGTATGAACACACAATAACCTAAGTCACTGGAGCAAACCAAAGCCAGTGGTGTGAACAATAGGCCAAACCCCCATCACCACTCATTCACATAGCCTATGCTCACTGTAGTCCAGATTATCCAACATGGACGGCCACACAATGAATGTGAAATTAGATCATTATTGATTTGAACAGGGATGTTCTTTAGAGGTTACTCTCTTTGTTCTCTTTTGGGGAAGGAAGTGTGCAGCACACTATTGGGTAAATCCATATGAACTCATTTCAAAAGCTTACAAACAGGGTTGTCAAACTATTTAATAATTTCTTGCACAAAAATGTTTTGAATGTAAAAACAAAAATCTTTAAAAAAAAATCTTTATCGTCAATGATCTAAAAACGTGTAAACTCCGATTTTGTTCATACGTTGTAGCTTAGACCCTACTTTAGATCCTCTGAGGTTTTTGTGTCGTGCCGCCATCGGTTGAGACACAACGTGCTGTTGAATACAGGGTGGGTGTCATTTCAATCATAGAAAACAAATCTGAGAATGGACCTATCCCTTCAGACTAGCTGTAGCTGGTACACCATTCAAATGTCAATTCAATTGCAATTTTAAGTTCTAATTACTACCACAAAGATGGCCGCCGGTCCACCCACCGTCGAATGTCAACTGGTCATGTCTATAATATTATCTATCCTTCAATGATTTCAATAGATTTCCTATGGAGGACTGATAGTAGCCTAAAACGTAAAACAACATATCCCATTCAAGTCAACATTCTCTGATATGTGGACCTCCAACCATCTTTGTGGTATTATTTGAAAGTCTAAATGTCTATTTGATTCTCATTTTAGTACATTTATCAGCCAAAACATGACTCCTACCCTGTATTCAAGAGCATGTTGTGTCTCAACCGATGGCGGGCACAACACAAAAACCTCAGATTATGTAAAAATAAGGGTCTAAGCTACAACATATGCAAATATGTAATAAATGAAAAAAGAAATTATAAAACAGTTTGACAACCCTGTTTGTAAGCTTTTAAATGATATCAATCTCAACAGTTGATCTTTTACAGTGATGAAGATATGGATGTCTCATTGTATGGTGGGGTATGGAAAAATAGGTCAACGTTATGCCCCTTTATCTCTTGAAGGTTTTGATATTCAGGTCCAAAAGGTCACTTTCTGAGCACTTCTACAACGGGCAAATGTGTATGGAAGATTTAGTTCAAATCAAAAGGGGTGCTGTCAAAAAGTGAGTGAACTCAAATGGATTTACCCCACTGTAAGTCACAAAAGAGGTAATGACAGAGAGAAGACATGATTGAGGGGATAAAAGGGGTGGTGACATTTTTTGGCCTGGATATGCATGGCTAGGTTAGACGGAGGGGTTATGCTATATGGTGGGAGGTTGAGCACAGGAGGTTGGTGGCACCTTAATTGGGGAGGACAGGCTTGTGGTAATGGCTGGAGCGGAATAAGTGGAATGGTATCAAACACATCAAACATGGGTTCCATGTGATTAATGCCATTCCATTAGCTCCTTTCCAGCCATTATTGTGAGCCGTCCTCCCCTCAGCAGCCTCCACTGGGCTGGAGTGGGTCTTACTTTAAACCCATCAAGCGGCCTTAACTGAGACATACTACAATAACCCTGCATTGATTGAGGAAATGGACCATGGATTGAGTTTTTTTTTTTTAGCTGTCACTGCCAGACAGATGGTGCATAATGATCAAGACATGGGATGTTTGCCAAGAATAACTCTCCAGTACTGACACCTCTCTGGATCCCCCTGAGCGCCAGATGTTCCTCTTATCTCCGGACCAGACCAGACTGTTAGTGCAGTTGGACTGCTGGGAAGAGACCTGCCTATCCATCGCAACTCAAGACCATTTTCATTAAAAACGTATCTCCCTCCAGTTTCTAAAACATACGTGTGGAACAGCTGGCAGACAGAACGGATGACAGGAATGGATATAGACTATCACTCATAACATCTTCAGAGGTGAACAGGAGGGGAGAGTGGACTATTCTGCTGGATGGGTGTTTCATGTTCTTGTTGTGGAAGAAGACATGCTTCCCAATAAATAAAATATGACTGAAAGTGTAACATGAAGAAATATTGAATTAGGCCTACAACTAGAGGGCTTGCTAAGCTGCGGTCAGTAATATTGACTTTAACGATGAATTCTAGGTAAAGCTCCTTTTTAATGGACATGTGAGGAGGGTACAGTACGTTGTGTACTAGATTGACGTGAAGAGGTTAGCTCAATACAGGGTAACAATGACCCCTCACAAGTGGGCGGACAACGCTGAACTCTCTGTGCCCGATTAGACGACTGACATTACGGAGAAGACAAGGCCACAGTCTTGTTTGCCATACAGTGGACGGAGGCCACAGGATCGATTCCATTCAACACTGGGCTTTTTGGTTGCATCACACTGTGTGAGATTACTCAATGTTGCCCAGGCTTCAAAGAACAGGCCAAACACAGGGATCAACATGCATTCTGTCTGTCTGCATGCCCTGTATCCATGACAGTGGAACTGTATTTTATTGTGATGGAGGGAGCAGGTCACATGAATGACCTGACATCCTGGGAAATGAATCAGTCAGGTCAGCATGATGGTAGTGGTACCACTTCAAAACTGTAAATATGGGCTCTGTGACAAAGCTGAACTAACACAACCTCTAGTCTCGGCCTACCTTTGTGCACATAGGCCTGCTCATTCCTGCCTATGTCTGCATGTTACCATGTGTATCAATCTTGGATATGATTCTAAAGTGGAATATGGTTCTTTTTTTGCATGGATATACCTTGCCACGGCCAACTCCGCTTCATTTTCCTGCTGCTGAACCCATAGCCAGCAGTGAGTGTATTCATGAGGTGGTGTTCAGGGCAAAATCAGGAAGGTGGGTAACTAGGGTGACAAGGAGTCGTGTAGCCAGCCATACCTCTCTGTGGTGAGGAATGAAATGGATTCATCAACTTATAGCTGCCACTTGTGTGTTGCCCTTCACAGCAAACTGCACTGTGATTTATGCTGGCTATGTAGGTTATGCTTAGTTATAACATATGTGACTCACTGGTCACCATAACAACACCCACCCGTAGCACGCGCTCCAGCAGGTATATCTCACTGGCTATCCCCAAAGCCAACACCACCTTTGGCCGCCTTTTCTTCCAGTTCTCTGCTGCCAATAACTGGAACGAATTGCAAAAATCGCTGAAGTTGGAGACTTGTATCTCCCTCACTAACTTTAAGCAT
Organism: Salvelinus fontinalis; assembly: GCF_029448725.1. Lineage (NCBI taxonomy): Eukaryota > Metazoa > Chordata > Actinopteri > Salmoniformes > Salmonidae > Salvelinus > Salvelinus fontinalis. Next base: position 85,242,263 of record NC_074666.1, on the reverse strand, counting down.
CAGCTATCTGAGCATCTCACCGATCGCTGCAGCTGTACACAGCCCATCTGTAAATAGCCCAACCAACTACCTCATCCGCATATTGTTTTTCTAAACTTTTTTTGCTCTTTTGCACACCAGTATTTCTACTTGCACATCATCATCTGCACATCTATCACTCCAGTGTTAATTTGCTAAATTGTACTTACTTCGCTACTATGGTCTATTTATTGCCTTACCTCCTTACTCCATTTGCACACACTGTATATAGATTATTCTATTGTTATTGACTGTACTTTGTTTATCCCATGTGTAACTCTGTGTTGTTGTTTTTTGTCGCACTGCTTTGCTTTATCTTGGCCAGGTCGCAGTTGTACATGAGAACTTGTTCTCAACTGGCCTACCTGGTTATATAAAGGTGAAATTTAAAAAAAGTAAAAAGTTAACTATGTTATAACATGTACATGTGTCATAGTAAGCAATCAGATTCAAATACAATTTCTACTTTGTGTACTCTCAAACGTGTTCCATACAGGTTAAATGCTTGATTACTTTTTATAAACATGTAGCGTCAGCCTTTATGGTGTCTCCCTATGTAGCAAAATCCCACCTGACTGACATATTGGCTGTTATTTGTAGTCACGAAGATGAGAATAATACATAGGCTGTGCATAGATGCGTATGACAAGTCTTAACAACGCCGTATAACTGCATCATAGGGGAGGAGGGGGCAGACAAATCACATTAACATGGTAATACTAATAATGCATGCAGATAAGGTTACTTACACGTCCGTTGCAAGTCAGATCCTCCTTGTTGCGCAACTCAAAAGATTCTTCCTCCTCTTTCTCCCCATAGTCCCTTCCGAGCAAATTGAAACCCTGCCTGCAGCACAGAAACCAACAAAATCCTTGCACAGGCATTCAAATCGGGTAAAGTCAGGTGTTTTCGACGATTCTTGTCGTAAAGTCAACATTCAACGTCTGGCCTCTGGGGGTACGCGTGTACGTCTCACAGTACGTAACTAAATCCAGAGTCGCGTGAGGATAACATCCAAGTTGAACAGCTTCTCTCCATAGACTTCCAGGGGGAATATGACAAACAGACACATACGCCAAGAAATCTGTCCAACACTAGCCTATAGAAGAAACATAGAAACTATCGAAGAGTTCAACCTGGTGAAAATTAGTCTGAAAGTTGTGTCAAATATGTCCTTCCAAAAGTCTAGTTGTTGCCTTGTTCCGAGACTTTGCTCGTATCTGAAGTCGTTGCGCAAGTTATCACAAGCTAACTAAAATACCAATGTATCTACTTTCAAGCCTAAATACCACTACTGGCTGTCAAAACCATGAATATTGTAAATAAACGCCGTCTAAAGAAATCAATATGAGGAGCGAAATTCGTGTTGCCTGCTGCTATTCACATACTACAGTGTAGTAGCTTAACTAAAGGGTAGGCAGGCGATTATGACTTACTTGACTTGAGTTTGAACAAAAGCGTGCCAGAGATCAGCCAGCCTTGAATGGGCGGTTCGAGCCGTCCCCTCATGTCGAATACGAAATGTAACTGGCTGGACTATAACAGGCCCAGAAAGGGCACGCCTATCTTACACGCCCCCTCTTCCAACAGACTATTGCGTCACATGCCTCTTTGATGACCTACGACTTTAGCATCCTTGCCCATCATTCTTGAGAAAAAAAGTTTTCTTACCACGTCTACTTCATGTTTGTGTGAAGGCTACTGTAAATACTGTGTTGGTAGGCCTAAGCCAGTACCTTTGTAATTGTGTATTTTCATGCTGTTTTTTTTCTGGTTGATTTAGCATGTGTGTTGTGCATGCTAGTGTGTGAGTGTGTGTGCATGCCTAATGGTGATGTTAATACAGGTATTTGCCCTCGGAAACACAAGAAATGCCTCAATAGGAAGCAGATGGACTCTGTCCCTTTATTCTCTATTCCAGTAAACTCCCTTCAATGACTTCACGGGCAGTTGTGGTGATCACTGATCACTAATAGAGAGAGCTCTCCTTCCCAAATTTTGTTAGAAGAGATAAGCCTGTCTGTGACTTTGTTTGGGTTTGTACTACAAGGAAGCATTTTTCTCTACTTGTGATATCAGATTGAACTCATGAGTGTATTACTTGGTGGTTGGAACTTCTTAATCATGACTACCAGATTTGATCCGATTATATCTAGATGTGTTTTTAGCCAATATAAATTTGGCAAATGATACTTGTTGTTTTGTTCCAGAGTGAATATTGATCAGTAATTACCATATAATATAGCTGCGACACTAGACTAATATACTAGACTAGTGTATGAAATTTGCTTTGAGAGCAATTCAGGAGAACTAGAAAACAACCAACACCTCCAAACTTCTATCCACATTCCCCTGACTTACATAGGCCTACAACCTCTTAAAAGGGTCCACACGCACACGGTCGTGAAGAAGGCGCGACATTGCCTCTTCCCCCTCAGGAGGTTGAAAATATTTGGCATGGGACCTCAAATCCTCAAAAAGAGCATCTTGACTGGCTGCATAATTGCTTGGTATGGCAACTGCACCGTCCTCGATCGCATGGTGCTACAGAGGGTGGTATGGAGAGCCGGGTACATCACTCCCTGCCATTCAGGACCTCTATATCAGGCGGTGTGAATGAAAGGAAAATTGTTAAAGACCCCAGCCACGCAAGCCATAGACTGTTCTCTCTGCTTCCGCACAGCAAGCGGTTCCCGAGAAACAATTCTAACACCAACAGGCTCTTGAACAGCTTCTATCCCCAAGCTATAAGACTGCAAAATAGCTAACAAAATGGCTACACAGACTTTCTGCATTGACTCTTTTATTTTTATTTTTGCACAGACTCTATGCACACTCACAGGACTTTACACACCCACACCCACTCACACTGAGACACACAAACACACACACACATTCATACTAACTCTACACACACTCACATACAATCATTAAATATGCTGCTGCTACTCTGTTCATCATATGTCCTGATGCCTAGTCACCTTACCCCTATAAATATCTACCTCCATGCACACTGTAAATATGGTATTGGCACTGACCCTGTTTTTAAATACTGACCCTGGAACTGACCCTGTATATAGCTACTGACCCTGAAACTGACCCTGTATATAGCTACTGATCCTGGAACTGACCCTGTAAATAGCTACTGACCCTGGAACTGACCCTGTATATAACTACTGACCCTGGAACTGACCATGTATATAGCTACTGACCCTGGGACTGACCCTGTATATAGCTACTGACCCTGGGACTGACCCTGTATATAGCTACTGACCCTGGAACTGACCCTGTATATAGCTACTGACCCTGGAACTGACCCTGTATATAGCTACTGACCCTGGAACTGACCCTGTATATAGCTACTGACCCTGTATATAGTTACTGACCCTGGAACTGACCCTGTCTATAGCTACTGACCCTGGAACTGACTCTGTCTATAGCTACTGACCCTGGAACTGACCCTGTATATAACTACTGACCCTGGAACTGACCCTGTATATAGCTACAGACCCTGGAACTGACCCTGTCTATAGCTACAGACCCTGGAACTGACCCTGTCTATAGCTACTGACCCTGGAACTGACCCTGTATATAGCTACTGCCCCTGGAACTGACTCTGTCTATAGCTACTGACCCTGGAACTGACTCTGTATATAGCTACTGACCCTGGAACTGACTTCGTCTATAGCTACTGACCCTGGAACTGACTCTGTCTATAGCTACTGACCCTGGAACTGACTCTGTATATAGCTACTGACCCTGGAACTGACTCTGTCTATAGCTACTGACCCTGGAATTGACTCTGTCTATAGCTACTGACCCTGGAATTGACTCTGTCTATAGCTACTGCCCCTGGAACTGACTCTGTCTATAGCTACTGACCGTGGAACTGATTCTGTATATAGCTTACTTACTTGTTCGTGTTCTTCTTATTTCTATTTGTCATGTATTTTTGTCCTACTTTACTTCAATCGATAGTGCTATATTGATATATTGATATTGATTGCTGCGTTGTTGGGAAAGAGGTTGTAAGAAAGGCATTTCACTGTATTTGTGTCAATAAAACTCTCTCTACACTACAACACTCCACTGCTGTCCAACCCAAACTCTAACTCTTATACTGTCCTTCTGACGCCCCCAAACACACACACACGCACACGCACACACACACATACGCACACACGCACACACATACACACGCACACACACACACATACGCACACATGCACACACACACTCCCCAATCCCCCCCACCTTCCCCTCTTCCACTTTGCTGAGCACTCTGTAAAGGTGCCGTGGTAGAAGGCAGAGTGACTGGTGCTAAATCCAGACACGTGATATCTCTCTAGACCCCTTGGCGCTCACTCTCATTTCTCCCTTAATATCCCTTCATTTCCCCTGCTCTGCTTGGAGCAAACTCCCCCGTGCATTCATGCTCAGCCGGCCTTAACTCATTCTTGACTGTAGGGACATTCATTAGGGATCGCTGTGTGCTGCAGACGTGCCGCTCTTGGCTCAATCCCTTTAGCATTTCTATACGCACGCACGCACGCACGCACGCACGCACGCACACACACACACACACACACACACACACACACTACTGTCTCCCCCATGCTCTGTGAACCCCCCACCTCTTCTGTACCCCATAGTGCTGTGAGGGATGAACAGCACAGCAGCTCAATAAAAGCTTTTGGATGTCACTGTTCTGCCGAGTGCCAGCTCCACGATGCACAGTGTCATGTACAATAAGCTCTCTGCCTGCCTCCCTCCCTCAGCCCCGCAGGCCACCCCCAGCCCCAACATTATGATGGGGAGAGGAGAGGAGCTGCTCACTGTTTTACAACTACTGTACCATGACACAGTCAGAGCGAGAGAGTGGGAGGTGGCCTGAGGTGCGGGCGTGAAGTTTTTGTTTTGTTTATAGTGAGTATGTATGCGAGTGTATGGATGTGTTTTTCTCTGAGAATGGAGAGTTTCCCCAGCAGCTCTCCTCAGTAATTCTTCCCTTGTCTTGAGTGAACGGCCCTCCCCTCTATCTGTATCCATTCTCAGTTCTCTCTCTCTCTCTCTCTCTCTCTCTCTCTCTCTCTCTCTCTCTCTCTCTCTCTCTCTCTCTCTCTCTCTCTCTCTCTCTCTCTCTCTCTCTCTCTCCCTCTCTCTCTCTCTCTCTCTCTCTCTCTGGGCCAGATCCTCCCCCATCTCCCAAAACAATACCCCAGAGGCCCAGCTCCCACAGACCTGCAGTAACATATGTTTTATTTTTAGAGCTCGCTCAGCCCACGCCAACGCAATAAAACTGGAAAAAAGAAAGGCCTCTCCCTCCATACGGTTTCTGAGAGTTGAAGTTTCACAGAAGGGAATGGCTGTTATTATGATTACCGTCATAGATCAAGAGAATTCATAGTCAAAGTGTCAGATTAGTTTTTCTTTGTTTGCTGAAGGAAGGAGCACCCAAAATGTTCAATATTCCTCTTTCTCTGTTTGCATCACTGTGCGCCAACACAAAGCGATTGATCCCATTCATTTACAGTCTCTTTCCAAACTGTCTTACTCTCACCCAGCCCCCTTCTTTCTTTCTCTCGCTTCCCCCATCTCTCCCCTTCCCCCTTCTGTCTTCCTCTCCCCCTGCTCTCCTCCTTCAGGCCCCCCTCTCTCCTGCCTCCCAGTTTCCCTCAGTTGAGATATGATGCTCCATTAACGCATGCACACACCCACTCACTCAGGCAGGCTAACCTGATACGGGGGGGGGGGGGGGGGGGGGGGGGGGGGGGCTCTGTGATGATGGGGTGGGGGTCCTGCTTGGTTGGTATGTATGAGATCGGGATAGACTCTGTTATCCCTGGAAAAAGACCATAGGTGTGTAGGAGAGATTGCTCTAGTATTTGTAGTCATTTTTGGGGAGGAGGTCCACACAGGGAGGCAGACGGGGTAGGGGTTGTCTTCTGAAGCCATAAGCATGTCTCTTCCTCTTGGTTCCACTCCCTCTCCCGCCCACTCACTAACTCTCTCTCTCTCCTGGTTGGGTATTAATCAAATATCTCCCCCAAGCATTTCTGTTGGCTGATCCCACCCACTTCCTGTCTTCCTACCTCTCCGCTCCTCTCTTCTCCTCTCCACGGCCGCCCCCAGCCCGTTTGTTGACATTGGTGGTTTGGTGTTTCCAAGGGAGACGTTTTATAGAATAGACCCAAGTCACACATGTCAGGCTGATGGGAGACAGAGCAGAGCAGGCCCTGTTGTTCACAGTCTCTCTGTGCACCATCCAGTTACATGTGGGATTACTGCACACGTCTTATGGGGGTGTACTTGACTGATTATTAACATCAACGTTTCCGTGAAGCTTTAAAAGTCAGTGTTAGTGGACCCTACGGTCTTGTCAGGGATTGGAGCGGTTGATAGGTTAGGATTGGAGAGGGGTAGGCCTACTTATTTATTGGTGCAAAATTGTGGTATTTACTTAAAGGTGCAGAAGTTGAATAAAGTTGGATCCATCTCGATTTTCAACAGCAAACAATACATGGCCAATAACTGAAGCGACGACTGGTCGACGCTGTGAAAGGAGGGAGGGGGGTTCCTTTGGAAGGAGATCTGTCTTTGAAGAGTTGGCTACAACCATCATCTTACAGACTCAGTCCCAGTGTTCAAAGGTCAGGGGTCATCTCATTCCTCTGAAATAGGGTTTAGACTATCTACTTTACCCTATTGACCTCTCAACCCAGTCTCCTACAGGATTTCCTGAGTCCCCACTGGGTCAAGCATTGAACTTAACCCCCCATCTCGTCTCTCCACCCCTCACCCTACTGCTGTTAGGTATGGTGGAGGTTTACGCTGAGGCTACAGTTAGTTGGTGAATAGAGGTGTGTTGCGCTATTGCCCCATATGTATTGGATAGTGGATAGTGGAGCCCTTTAACTACAGTACCTGACCGGAAGAACCCTCTGAGGAATATCCTGCTGTATATATATATATATATGTAACCTTTATTTAACTAGGCAAGTCAGTTAAGAACAAATTCTTATTTAGAATGACGGCCTACACCGGCCAAACCCGGAAGATGCTGGGCAAATTGCGTGCTGCCCTATGGGACTCCCAATCACGGCCGGTTGTGATACAGCCTGGATTTGAACCAAGGTGTCTGTAGTGACGCCTCAAGCACTGAGATGTAGTGCCTTAGACCGCTGCGCCACCCAATACTATGTGACAGAAAGGCCATGTAATGGGAAAAAAGAGAATTAAAGGAATGACGATGTGGACTGTGAGTGTAATCAGTGTATGTTGTGTGTGTGTGCATGTGCATGTGTAATGCATGCTTGTGCGTGTGTGTGTTTACAGCAGGTCTCCCTGGTCAGCCTGAGGGGTCATGTTAACTAGCAGTGGAGGATCATGGGGTTTTGAACCGTCGCCACGGGCCCATCTGTTCCCAGAGAGAGAGGGAGCCTGTGGCGGAGCAGAGGGACCAGTGTCAGAAGGGGAAATATTCCCAGTTTAAACTTCTGACCCCCTCGCCCAAGTTAACCCACAACCCCTCTCTGGCTCCAGTACAGTATTAATACCCCTAGCACTACCATCCTGTTACACTGAGCACACCTGCCTGTCACACCAGTACACCCCTCAATCTGGACTGGAAGAGACTTTGTGTTATACTGTGTTACCGGTACACTGCTAGCGTTGTGTCGAGAGATGGGAGTTTACTGCGTGAGGAATGTTTTGCTTTAAAGAGCCTCTTCTGTTTAAGCAGGCCACTGTGGTGTATGTCCACAGGAGGACAGGAGCTGAACTGACTGGCTGTGTGCGTATTGACTGAGCATACACAAACTAACCAAGCGTTTTGCTACCTCATCCTCTGGACAATAAAACAAGGGACAGTTTAGAATTTACAATAGAAATCTCTGGCCCCACCCTCCGCCCCTTCAGTCAGAGTAGGGAACGTTTAATACTTTTCCCTGGGTTCTGTTGAACTCTTTTAGGAGTCTGGAGACATTGATTTATCTCCTTTTAAACGATATTCTCCTGAAAAATAAAAAAGCTAATCTGAGTTTACAAAACATGTTATCTTTCTCTGAGCTGAGTTACAGTAGGTGTATACAGTGCTGTAAGTATTTCGGATTAAGTATAAGGTTATACCAAGGACACCGAAGACGTGCGTGCCCTCAATAGAATTACATAACAGGACTTTACACCATTACCCCCCGTTACTCATAGATAGATGAATATTCCATAGGCACTAATTCCTCAACTGACCAAAAAATGAAAACAAGACAAGAAACAAAAGCTTAAGCTCCCTTATCATCGACTTTAATCTTTAAACCAAACAACAGGCAGGAAAGAACTTCACAGCCTTGAGAGAAAACGAGGGAGAAAAAACAGGGAGATAATAGATAGGAGATAGGAAAGGAGGGATAACGGGATAGGACAGATGCTGGGCTTGCGATGAAGAGGTAGAAGACAAAACAAGGAAAAAGCCAAACAAACAGTGAGGAGAGACAGAGGCCAGAAGCCCTCATATTGCCTGGTATTCTCACATTAAAGGGAAAAGGCTGGAGAGATAAGGCTTGATGGAATGCACACTGCGCAGTTCAATACAGTTACACTCCGTCTATTCTGTCCTCGGGCAAGGCTCACTGCTCGAAAGCCAAAACAGCGTTTCAAATTGTTTTTTGGAGTTAGTGTGCGTGCATTGCCACTCTTCCGTGCATGGTGGAGATTGGAGAGGTAGGAGGCAGTAAAACGGAGGTTTGTTGAGAATCGAGGGAGGGTAAAAGGCTCAGTGTTTGGGAGAGAGGAGAGAGGGTAACTTATTGAGAGTTAAGGGACTGGGCAGATGGCCAGGGTCCTTGAACTATTTTTGGCTCTTCGACTGTGTGCTCAGTACTCAGAAAACAGAATGTGTGGTACTTTGCCAAAATAAAACTCTGGACCGACCTGTGTGTGTGTGTGTGTGTGTGTGTGTGTGTGTGTGTGTGTGTGTGTGTGTGTGTGTGTGTGTGTGTGTGTGTGTGTGTGTGTGTGTGTGTGTGTGTGTGTGTTTGTGTGTGTGCATGTGCATGTGTGTGTGAGCATGCATATGTGTGTGTGAGTGTACTGTAAGTGTGTGCGCGACTGTGTGTGTGTGTGTGTGTGTGTGTGTGTGTGTGTTCGTGTCTGCATGTATACACGCTGGGGGAATGTGTTGACTGGCAGTCACAACAGGGCGTTGCTGAATGATGGACATGTCAGAAACATTGGCAGATTCAGTGGAAACCCTTTGCCATGCGCGACTAATACGATGCCTGTGTATCTGTAGTTGGTTTTGCCCTAGTTTCCTGTGTTTAGATATCAGCCTTGAGAAGGGCTCTTAGCAATACAAGCAGAATAATTATTGAATATGGGGAAAAAAGTGGCCACTGCTGTACCTCGAACTTAGCAAAGAACCTTCACAGAGGACCTAAGCAAACTTCTGCTCCTTTGATTTGGCTCTGCCTGTGGGAGTGTTTAGCTCAATGTAAGGCAGTAAGGTTGAAAAGCACATCAGCATGTCTTCCATGTATATACTGTAAGTGTGTGTGTGTGTGTGTGTGTGTGTGTGTGTGTGTGTGTGTGTGTGTGTGTGTGTGTGTGTGTGTGTTTGTGTGTGTGTGTGTGTGTGTGTGTGTGTGTGTGTGTGTGTGTGTGTGTGTGTGTGTGTGTGTGTGTGTGTGTGTGTGTGTGTGTGTTGTCTCAGGTTCTGCTGAGGCCCAGATCAAGACTGTTGCTAGGCGCTGTGACCTCCAAAAGCAACAGTTTCCTGGGCGGAGGGTGAACCCTGCTATGTGCGGGGCAGTATTTCATTACTACACCCTCCTCCAAACACACCACATACCACCGCCGTCTCCTTCAGGAACCGCTCATGGGTTAATTCTGTAAACGCTAGGAGCAACATCCATCTCTTAACGTCCCCACCAATCAATGCTGATGGCCTTATTTTTCTTTGGCTGACCAGAAGAGTCAGAATGGCCACCATTCACTGTGAGGTCTCTCTCTCTCTCTCTCATCATGCAGGAACACAGACTGCTGTGTCAGACATTTAACACAGGCTCAATGTGGGTTTGACCTCCAAACAACTGGTGCAACACAAGTCTGCTTGGATTAAAGAAACATCACATGATTACTTTCCATTTAAAATCATATTATGCCACTAGTCTGCCAGCCCTGCTAGGCCTGAGAGAGGAAAAGCAGCCAATCCAGAGAAACACTCCCCCTCCCCCCACACACACACCCGTGTGCTCTGGGCTGAGTGGGGGCCATCTGCAGCGCTGAGAGGACAGGCCGTACTGCCAGAGGTACTTTACTGGAGCTCAGCTCTCCGCTCCAAGGAAAAGGAATCAGGGAATCAGCACTGGCCCAGGGTGAAGGACTGTAGGACTGTCTGGCCAACTCTGTGTGTGTGTGTGTGTGTGTGTGTGTGTGTGTGTGTGTGTGTGTGTGTGTGTGTGTGTGTGTGTGTGTGTGTGTGTGTGTGTGTGTGTGTGTGTGTGTGTGTGTGTGTGTGTGTGTGTGTGTGTGTGTGTGTGTGTGTGTGTGTGTGTGTGTGTGTGTGTGTGTGTGTGTGCGTGAGTGAGTGAGTGTGTCTAGAGTGGTTTGAGGGGGTTGGTGCAGGAGATTCCAAGTAAATATGTTTGGTGAACCCCTGGATCACCTCAAGCCTTTCTGCTTTGAGTCTCATTACAGTTTTTTAACAATGACTTTGGCACTAATTTCAGAACCTTGATGTCATTTTTCTAAACTCTAGACACAAAACTCACAACCGATGATAAAAATGCACATTTTTCAAAACTTTTTCCAATATCTTGGATACAATACACATAAAGCTAAGATCATTTGTTCAATGAACTAAAATCACCTGTTCAAAATGACACAACTTAACATCAAAGTATTACCATTTCAAAATGCAATTCACACTGTTGCATTACTCTTAATGCATAGCTTTATGGAAACTATATTCCATGTTTAGATCATGAAAGTTTCAGGATAACGAGATCCATTGACACCAATTACTGTGGAACATGAACTTTTTGGACTACATTATTGGACTACATTATTTATGGATGTAATATTTCATCATCATTCTTTATCAGACATTGTTTCTATGGTCCCATGTAGCACTTTTCCAGACCATGTTTTCAGATTTGACATTACTGTACACTCACTTTATTAGGTACACCTATCTAGTACTGGGTAAGACCCCCTTTTTCCTCCACAACAGCCTGAATTATTCACGGTGTTGTACGTTAAGAGATGCCATTCTGTACACCACTGTTTTAAATAGCTGTTATTTCAGCATTTGTGGCCTTTCTGCTAGCTTGAATGAGTCTGGACATTCTCCTCTGACCTCTCTCATTAACAAGGTGTTTTTGCCCACAGACATGCTGCTCACTGAATGTGTTTTGTTTATCGTACCATTCTCTGTAAACTCTAGAGACTGTAGTGTGTTAAAATCCCAGGAAGGCAGCTGTTTCTGAGATGCTGGAACCACCATGTGTGGCACCAACAATCAGACCACGGTCAAAGTTGCTTAGATTACGCATCTTGCCCGTTCTAATGTTTGGTCGAACAACAACTTAAGCTCTCTACTCTATATACTCTATATATTGAGTTGCAGGCAGCCACATGATTCACTGTTCGAAGGAGCAGGCTATTTGCGTTAACATGTAGATCAACCTAATAAAGTGGCCGGTTAGTGTATGTGTCACGTTCCTGACCTGGTTTCTGTTATTTTTGTATGTGTTTAGTTGGTCAGGGTGTGAGTTGGGGTGGGCATTCTATGTTTTGTGTTTCTATGTTTAGGTCATTGGAAATTAGCCTTATATGGTTCTCAATCAGAGACAGGTGTTTGACGTTTCCTCTGATTGAGAACCATATAAAGGTAGGCTGTTCACACTGTTTGTTTGTGGGTGGTTGTCTTCCGTGTCTGTGTATGTGCACCACATGGAACTGTTTCGTTTGTTCGTTCGTTTGTGTCGTCTGTACCTGTTCATGCGTTCTTCGTGTATATGTAAGTTCGTTTTGTTCAGGTCTGTTGACTTCGTTTGTTATTTTGTAGTTTGTTGAAGTGTTTTCGTGTCTTCGTCTTTTTCTTTAATAAACGTTATTATGGATTCAACATACGCTGCGCTTTGGTCCAATCCCTATTCCTCCTCTTCGGACGAAGAGGAGGAGGACAACCGTTACAGAACCACCCACCTCACCATGGATCAAGCAGCGTGAGAGGAACCAGCAGCAGCGGCCAAAGAACCAGGACTTGTGGTCTTGGGAGGAAATATTGGACGGAAAGGGACCCTGGGCTCAATCAGGAGAATATCGTATATGTATGCAGGCCCTTGTAATTGCTTTTCCAATACTGCCAACTCGTCAGCGATGATTGATTTCACATTGTGGTACGACTTCCGCCGAAATTGGTTCCTCTCCTTGTTCGGGCGGCGTTTGGCGATCAGCGGTCGACGTCACCGACCTTCAAGCCATCGCCGATACACTTTTCATTTTCCATTGGTTTTGTCTTGTCTTCCATCACACCTGGTTCCAATTCCATCAATTACATGTTGTGTATTTAACACTCTGCCCCCCCCCCCCATGTCCTTGTCCATAATTGTTTCTTGTAGTGCTTGTGCACGGTATGCTGGTGATTACCGGGTTTTGGTTGACCCATTTCATGTATTGTTCTGTTGACAGAGGTTTATGTTGATTAAACTACACCGTTGTAAATCAGTTTTCGCTCTCCTGCGCCAGACTTCTCTGCCGCCAGTACGCACCTCATTACAACGAGTATACAGTGAAATGAGTCGTATCCACGTACAACAATATAGGGATAACATGGAGCCGTCAGGTGATCCAGGTCACAATAGAGGTCAAGCAGTGGGAGGAGGAAGACAAGGAAGACGCAGTAGTCAAAGGAATGGCAGGTGACAAGCACCCCTTCTGAGAGGTGGTCGTGGGCCTCGTTTGAGAGGTGTGGGGGAACGTGGTAGAGGACAAGGCCACGGACCAAGACAGCGGCAGCAACAGCAAAGAGTGTCCAATGAAATCCGAGCAATAGTTGTAGACCATGTTGTAAATCATGACATGACAATGACTGAGGCAGCTACAATGATTCAACCAAACCTCAGAAGATCAACCGTGGCCTCAATCATCAGAACTTTCCGCAATGAGAACCGGTAAGTCTTCAGCATGCACTAAACATTAGGCTACTCTCAATTGTCAAATGACTGTATATTGCATGCCAATGTGTACCACAGAGTAGGTGATGTTACTAAATGTGTTCTTACTGTCATTTTCCCTGCAGGATAAAGAATAGGCCAAATAGGGGAGGCAGAGGAAAAATTGTGACTGACCAACAAGAGCGGGCTGGTCAATTTGGTTCGGGACAGAAATTATATTCGCCTTACAGAAATTCAGCTGCACATCTTGGACAATGACGACATGTTCAACAATGTGGAAGCCATAAGTTTGTCGACTATTGCATGCATGTCGACTATTGCATGCAAAAGGCACCAGGTATCTCTAAAACAGCTAAACCGTGTGCCTTTTGAAAGAAATACAGATAGAGTGAAGCAACTGAGGACTGAGTATGTTCAGGTATGTTCAGTTTCAAGATGCCTGTTGTGAAAAATTCCCCCAAAATTCTGCATCATTGTAATCAGTAATTCTCTTTCCAAAATGTATTTTTAGAGGGTGATGGAGCTGGATGCTGATGAAAACCATCACAAATTTCTCTTTTTGGATGAGGCAGGCTTCAACCTGGCCAAGTCAATGAGGAGAGATCGAAATTTCAGTGGCCAGCGGGCAACCATCCAAGTACCTGGACAACGTGGGGCCAACATCACCATGCTATTTTGGGAAGATGGTGTGGTGGGACGTAGACCTCGTATTGGATCATATAATGCAGCTCTCCTTGTAACCTTCCATGATGAGCGAAATCCGTTCTTTGGAGCTGATGGCGTGACTTATGTAATTGTGTGGGATAAGGCCAGGTTCCACCATGCTCAAACGGTGCAAGCATAGTTTCAGGCCCATCCACAATTTACCACCCTGTACTTACCCCCATACTCTCCTTTCCATAACCAGATTGAGGAATTTTTCTCCACATGGAGGTGGAAGGTATATGATAGGCGCCCTCACGAACAAGCCACCCTTCTCCAGGCCATGGATGACGCATGCAATGACATCACGGTAGACCAGTGTCAGGCCTGGATTCGCCATGCCCAAAGATTCTTCCCAAGATGTTTGGCTAATGAAAACATCCATTGTAATGTGGATGAGAACCTGTGGCCAAATCCACAAGACAAGGTTGATGGAAATTTAGAAGTACAGTAATCAATTCTTTGTTTTGCTTTTTACAGTAAGCCAGGTGAGGAACACTGCAGTTCACATTTGACTGTCGTTTTTTCTTTTTTGTAGCTAATTATTTTTGCTTGACTCAAAGAAGCCTATGTTGTGATTTTATTGTATTTCATCAATACATTTCAGATTTTCTTCAATGATTCCACTGTGTCTGTAGTATTCTCTCTACTAGTCCTTTTACAGTGATGTATTTACGTGTAGTACCACAATGAAACATATATCACATATTTTGTACTACAATATCTAATGATTGTATGAACAACTACACAGTGAAACTATCGGTATCTTGTGTGTGGGTAATCTAAATGAATGTTCCTATGGTATGTCATGATAATTGAGTTATTTGAACCAATGAATCTGCAAATGCAAGGTTTCTTTAAAGATATGAATGCACAATGCAATGTTTTGAACATTGGACAGCCTGTGTTACAAGTGATGACCATTTTGAGTTGTGTGTCTAGAGTTTTGAAAAATGACTACAAGGTTCTGAAATTAGTGCCAAAGTGATTGTAAAAAACTGTAGTAACTTTGAGGATGAACACACAGTGTTAGTGAGACCAAACCAAGTGAATCACAGGGTTTCCCACCTCATTGTGTCTGTTATCTAAGATCTTGTTCCACAGGCACAAGGTGTCCTTTGTGGACAAACTCCACTGGAAACAGTCTCGTACTGTATACTCAGACTCACTGTTTGTGTTGTGCTAAGTTGAATTCCCATCACTCAAACCAGTCCTTTCTCACATTCGGTCACCTGATCCCATCTGTTTTCCTTTACCCTCTCGTCCCAGCTGCAATTGTCAAGTGCTACAGTCAGCAATCAACATCAAACAAAAAGAGAAGACAGGGCAACTAAAAGAGAAGACAGTGGGCAAACAAACTGGCAGACAGACTAAACATGTATGGCTTGTCTGGCGTGTGGGGAAATATAGGACTAGGCAGGGGGAAGTGTGCATGAGTCTGTGTGTGTGTGTGTGTGTGCGCGCAAACGTGCATGTGTGTGGGATTGGCAGCAAACAGTGGGAACAAAAGAGCCTCAGCTCTTGCTCCAGTAGGGCACAGCTGTTGGTATTTAAACTCAGTGCAGGTGCTGCCGTCTTTGTGAAGCTACCAGTGCATGTCTCCATCGTCTCCTTGTGTTTGAGTGTTTGTTGGAGATGTGTGTGTGAACGGTTAATATTGAGCTAAAGAAATAAATGTAACATGCAGAAGACTTTCAGCTTTGCGAACACATTTGGAAATGAACAGAGCGCGTGTGTGTGTGTGTGTGTGTGTGTGTGTGTGTGTGTGTGTGTGTGTGTGCGTGTGCGTGTGCGCACGTGCTGGTGTGTAAGAGAAAGATGATGAAGTGGTCCTTCATTAGCAGCGTGTTGGTGGAGGCCCAGTGACACCCAGACAGTGTTCACACTCCCCAGTCACGTGACCTGAGTGAACCTCACCATGCTGCTGTCATGGCACTTCAACATAGTAAAGTGGAATGTGATGATAGAGCAGTGAATACTGGCCAAGACTTATTATAACCCTACCTCTACTGCTCTGGCAAAAGACAAAAAAGGATTAGTTCCTCTCAGTGCCATTGGGGAAACTTTACTTAGGGGGAAGTTATTTCATGTAAGAGGAACTTCACAAAGCATTTTCAGGAAGTTGCTGGATATGCACTTGTGAGATATCTGTTGCATTGTACACACTTCATGAACTTTAAAGAAAACTATTACAAAAGCATTTTTAAGATGGCTGGGAAATCACTCTTTTAAGCGTGTTTGCTTGCTTATTTTGTTTGTCTATGTCCATTCTAAGTCCTGAGTGTTGGAGCGGGCTCTGCTCATTGTAGCAGCTGTCCAGGAGGCACCTGTTGAGCTAACAGTGTGGCTGGACCAGGAGGGGGGCTGACACCAGATGGGATCCCAGTCTGGATGCCCCCTGCTGGGCATGCTCTCAGCTGGGACTGAGTCATCCTGGTGGAGGTCACACAGGTGGATGGACAACAGACCACCCGTGTGTGGGGTCCTCGTGGCTCCCATGGGTGGGGGCTGGAGAAATGCCTGTCTACAAAAAGCACCCAGCTATCATGAGTAGTACACTTCAACATCATAAAGAGAGACATTCCGTTTTCTCTGACACACACACACACACACACACACACACACACACACACACACACACACACACACACACACACACACACACACACACACACACACACACACACACACACACACACACACACACACACACACACACACACACACACACACACAGACACACACACACACACACACACACACATACACAGGTCCTCTTCAATGTACTATAACTTCATTGTTTGCTTGTCACACAGTATACACATATAAAGGAAGAACGTGCTCATCATACCACGTTTTTCCTTCCATCCATCTTCATGACATCTAGCACTCATCCATGATCAGTGAAACTATCTCTAGGGAACATTTGGGTGTGCGTCAGGACTTGTCTGCATCCCCAGTTGTGTATTGTGTATGTTTTTGTGTGTGTTTTTGGTATTTTATTAGGATCCCCATTAGCTGTTGCGATAGCAGCAGCTACTATTCCTGGGGTCCACCCGAGGCCTACATTTATGATTGACATAATACAGAACATTAATAATCAAACATTTATGATTTACATTTGGATATATGACATTTGCATTCAGTAGCATCTACTGTAGGCTATCAGTTAGACATACATATCAGTACATACATATCAGTACAATACATATCAGTACATACATATCAGTACAGTATATATCAGTACAATACATATCAGTACATACATATCAGTACATACATATCAGTACAATACATATCAGTACAATACATATCAGTACAATACATACCAGTACATACATATCAGTACAATACATACCAGTACAATTCATATCAGTACAATACATACCAGTACATACATATCAGTACAATACATACCAGTACAATTCATATCAGTACAATACATATCAGTACATACATATCAGTACATACATATCAGTACAATACATACCAGTACAATTCATATCAGTACAATACATACCAGTACATACATATCAGTACATACATATCAGTACAATACATACCAGTACAATTCATATCAGTACAATACATACCAGTACATACATATCAGTACAATACATGTCAGTACAATACATGTCAGTACAATACATACCAGTACATACATATCAGTACAATACATATAAGTACATACATATCAGTACAGTACACATCCGTACATATATATATCAGTACAATACATACCAGTACAATACATATCAGTACAATACATATCAGTACAATACATACCAGTACAATACATACCAGTACATATATATCAGTACAATACATACCAGTACAATACATATCAGTACAATACATATCAGTACAATACATATCAGTACAATACATACCAGTACATATATATCAGTACAATACATACCAGTACAATACATATTAGTACATAACACAGGAGGTTGGTGGCATCTTAATTGGGGAGGATGGGCACGGAGTAATGGCTGGAGTGGAATCAGTGGAAAGTTATCAACAACATCAAACACATGGTTTCCATGTGCTTGATGCCATTACATTCGCTCTGTTCCAGCCATTATTATGAGCCGTCCTCCCCTCAACAGCCTCCACTGGTACATACATATCAGTACATACACACAAAATATTTAGGTAAAACAGGCGAGAGGTGCTGTGAGGTGTTGCTTTATCTGTTTTTTAAAGCCAGGTTTTCTGTTCACTTGATTTGGGAGCTGTGAAAAGAAATGTATGGTGGGGTAAGTGTGTGTGTCAACACATTAATGTTTCCTATAAAAACAAGAAGCGAAACTTACGAGAGAGACTGGCATGCATAGTATTGGGTCAGCTACAGTTTTTCTAGGTTCTTCTTTGCAGCACCGGACCGTGTGTGTGTGTGTGTGTGTGTGTGTGTGTGTGTGTGTGTGTGTGTGTGTGTGTGTGTGTGTGTGTGTGTGTGTGTGTGTGTGTGTGTACACAGATTGTGTCCCTTGCCTTGTACAATGGCACCCCTATGGAAAATACACACTCTCCAATGGGGGCTGGCCAAAGATTCCCTGTGGGAAAGGAGACATAGTGTGTGTGTGTGTGTCTGTGTGTGTGTGTGTGTGTGTGTGTGTGTGTGTGTGTGTGTGTGTGTGTGTGTGTGTGTGTGTGTGTGTGTGTGTGTGTGTGTGTGTGTGTGTGTGTGTGTGTGTGTGTGAGAGAGAGAGAGATAGAGAGAGGACGAGAGAGAGAGAGAGAGAGATAGAGAGAGAGAGAGAGAGAGAGAGAGAGAGAGAGAGAGAGAGAGAGAGAGAGAGAGAGAGAGAGAGAGAGAGAGAGAGGGAGAGAGAGAGAGAGAGAATGAGTGAGAAAACTGCTAAACAATAAAAATGATCATTTTAGGAATATGTAATACTTATGAGAAAGGTCATTTGGGATTTTGAAGTAGCATATTGACCCAGTAGCTATTTGCACATTATTCATCCAGTGTGTTCAGTTTTCATACATTTCCTAGTGTCAGTAAAAAGGCACATTTTCGAGGGGGAGAATAAAGTCTAGTGATGAATAGACAAGGTGAGATGTGGACAGCAGCAGTCACAGCCTGCGTCCTTCAGGGACTGAGCTTTAACATTGAGCCTCAGGTGACATCTGGTGGTCAGTTGATGAATAACACAAGAATGTAACGAATCCTAGACTGACATTATTTCCAACACATAATATTTTCAACTCATTAATGCTATACACACAAATGAATACAAATAAATACATTGATCAAGTAAATTGTAGTCAATTTCAGTAGGCAGAATCATTGCCTTCAAAACGTATTTTGGAATGTTGATTGTTTCATATGATGTCCTTGGAGCAACATTAAGTTATGATGTCTGTGGGACATTTAGGTATGATGTCTGTGGAACATTTAGTTATGATGTCTGTGGAACATTTAGTTATGATGTCTGTGGGACATTTAGGTATGATGTCTGTGGGACATTTAGGTATGATGTCTGTGGGACATTTAGTTATGATGTCTGTGGGACATTTAGGTATGATGTCTGTGGAACATTTAGTTATGATGTCTGTGGGACATTTAGGTATGATGTCTGTGGGACATTTAGGTATGATGTCTGTGGGACATTTAGTTATGATGTCTGTGGGACATTTAGGTATGATGTCTGTGGGACATGTTGTTATGATGTCTGTGGGGCATTTAGGTATGATGTCTGTGGGACATTTAGGTATGATGTCTGTGGGACATTTAGGTATGATGTCTGTGGGACATGTTGTTATGATGTCTGTGGGGCATTTATGTATGATGTCTGTGGGACATTTAGTTATGATGTCTGTGGGACATTTAGGTATGATGTCTGTGGGGCATTTAGGTATGATGTCTGTGGGACATTTAGGTATGATGTCTGTGGGACATTTAGTTATGATGTCTGTGGGACATTTAGGTATGATGTCTGTGGGACATTTAGGTATGATGTCTGTGGGACATTTAGTTATGATGTCTGTGGGACATTTAGGTATGATGTCTGTGGGACATGTTGTTATGATGTCTGTGGGGCATTTAGGTATGATGTCTCTGGGACATTTAGGTATGATGTCTGTGGGACATTTAGGTATGATGTCTGTGGGACATGTTGTTATGATGTCTGTGGGGCATTTATGTATGATGTCTGTGGGACATTTAGTTATGATGTCTGTGGGACATTTAGGTATGATGTCTGTGGGGCATTTAGGTATGATGTCTGTGGGACATTTAGGTATGATGTCTGTGGAACATTTAGTTATGATGTCTGTGGGACATTTAGGTATGATGTCTGTGGGACATTTAGGTATGATGTCTGTGGGACATTTAGTTATGATGTCTGTGGGACATTTAGGTATGATGTCTGTGGGACACGTTGTTATGATGTCTGTGGGACATTTATGTATGATGTCTGTTGGACATTTAGGTATGATGTCTGTGGGACATTTAGTTATGATGTCTGTGGGACATTTAGGTATGATGTCTGTGGGACATTTAGTTATGATGTCTGTGGGACATTTAGTTATGATGTCTGTGGGACATTTAGTTATGATGTCTGTGGGACATTTAGGTATGATGTCTGTGGGATATTTAGTTATGATGTCTGTGGGACATTTAGGTATGATGTCTGTGGGACATTTACATATGATGTCTGTGGGACATTTAGGTATGATGTCTGTGGGACATTTAGTTATGATGTCTGTGGGACATGTAGGTATGATATCTGTGGGACATGTTGTTATGATGTCTGTGGGGCATTTAGGTATGATGTCTGTGGGACATGTTGTTATGATGTCTGTGGGACATTTAGTTATGATGTCTGTGGGACATGTTGTTATGATGTCTGTGGGGCATTTAGGTGCGATGAAGCTCTATGAAACGGTTTGTTAAGCTGTTGATCCATTACTTTCAATAACTATTAAGGCCTGTCATGTAACATAGACTAGAGTGTAAAGTCCCGATGGTATAATTAATATCCACTGGGCCAGTCATAGACCAGTATACTACACTGAACAAAAATATAAATGCAACATATAAAGTGTTGGTCCTACGTTTCATGAACTGAAATAAAAGACCCATATGTTCAAAAAACGTATTTGTCTCAAATTTTGGGCACAAATTTGTTTACATCCCATTTCGTGAGCATTTCTCCTTTGCTAAAATAATCCATCCACCTGACAGGTGTGGCATATCAAGAAGCTGATTAAACATCATGGTCATTACACAAGTACACCTTGTGCTGGGGACAATAAAATACCACTCTGAAATGTGCAGTTTTATCACACAACACCATGCCACAGATGTCTCAAGTTTTGAGGGAGTGTGCCATTGGTATGGTGAAAGCAGGAATGTCCACCAGAGCTGTTGCCAGATAATTTAATGTTAATTTCTCTACCATAAGCCGCCGTCGTTTTAGAGAATTTGGCAGTACGTCCAACCGGCCTCACAACCACAGACAATGTGTATGGCGTCGTTTGGTCGAGCGGTTTGCTGATATCAACGTTGTGAACAGAGTGCCCTGCCCCATGGTGGTATGGGCAGGCATAAGCTACGGACAACGAACACAATTGCATTTTATCGATGGCAATTTGAATGCACAGAGATACCGCGACGAGATCCTGAGGCCCATTGTCATACCAATCATCCACCACCATCACCTCATGTTTCAGCATGAGGTGAAATGTCCCAGTTCTTCCATGACCTGCATATTCACCAGACATGTCACCCATTGAGCATGTTTGGGATACTCTGGATCAACGTGTACTACACCATGTTCCAGTTCCCGCCAATGTCCAGCAATAGAAGAGGGGTGGGACAACATTCCACAGGCCACAATCAACAGCCTGGTCAACTCTATGCGTAGGATATGTGTCGCACTGCATGAGGCAAATGGTGGTCACACCAGATACTGATTGGTTGTCTGATCCACTCCCCTACCTTTTTTAAGGTACACTACATGATCAGAAGTATGTGGACACCTGCATGTTGAACATCTCATTCCAAAATCATGGGCATTAATATGGAGTTGGTCCCCCCTTTGCTTCTATAACAGCCTCCGCTTTTTTGGGGACGGCTTTCCACTAGATGCTGGAACATTGCTGCGGTGACTTGCTTCATTCAGCCACAAGAACATTCGTGAGGTCGGGCACAGATGTTGGGCGATTAGGCCTGGCTCGCAGTTGACGTTCCAATTCATCCAAAAGGTGTTCGATGGGGTTGAGGTCAGAGCTCAGTGCAGGCCAGTAAAGTTCTTCTAAACCAATCTTGACAAATCATTTCTGTATGGACCTCGCTTTGTGCACAGGGGCATTGTCATGCTGAAACTTTTGCCACAAAGTTGGAAGCACAAAATCGTCTAGAATGTCATTGTATACTATAGCGTTAAGATTTCCCTTCTCTGGAAGTAAGGGGCCTAGCACGAACCATGAAAAACTGCCCCAGACCATTATTCCTCCTCCACCAAACTTTACAGTTGGCACTATGCATTCGGGCAGGTAGCGTTTTCCAGGCATCAGCCAAACCCAGATTCGTCCATTGGACTGCCAGATGTCGAAGAGAATGCATTTCCACAATGGTGGCGAGCTTTACACCACTCCAGCCAATGCTTGGCATTGCGCATGGTAATCTTAGGCTTGTATACTGCTGCTCGGCCATGGAAACCCATTTCATGAAGCTCCAGACTATTGTGCTGACGTTTGGAGGACAGACGATTTTTACGCGATACGCGCTTCAGCACTTGGCGGTCCCGTTCTATGAGATTGTGTGGCCTACCACTTCGCGGCCTAGACGTTGTTGCTCCTAGACGTTTCCACTTCACAATAACAGCACTTACAGTTGACTGGAGCAGCTCTAGCAGGGCAGACATTTTACGAACTGACTTGTTGGAAAGGTGGCATCCTATGATGGTGTCACGTTAAAAATCACTGAGCTCTTCAGTAAGGCCAATCTCCTGCCAACGTTTGTTTATGGAGATTGCATGGCTGTGTGCTCCATTTTATACACCTACAAATTTGAAGAGGTGTCCACATACTTTTGTATATACAGTGGATATTGTGAAAGATGTCTTCAATGATCACACCATTGACCACACACATGGGATAAAAATTTGGCAAATTTGATGTTCAGTCACTTTTAATGGGTAGTACAAGTGTATTGCCTAATGTGAAAACAATGTAATGTACTGTAATTTACAGTACCGTAGCATCTACATTCAAATAGCAATTTTGAAACATTTATCTTACATTTTTGCTATTGCTAACGGCCTGTTAAAATAACTGCAGTGAGAAGATATCATTATGTTGTGTTTTGGTGATTAAACGAATGTACTCTTTATATTTCACAGTAAACGTATATGTTGTATCAATGGTTGTGTGGTGAAAGATGTCCAAACAAAATGAATGCACAATGAAAGGTTTTGAATGTAAGACTGGTTGTGTTACAAATGTTAACAGTTTGGAGTTCTGTACGAAGAGTTTTGAAGATTCACCACAAACTGTAAGAAGAGACAGGTCAAGGTCACCCTGGAAACAGATGGTAATCAAGATGGATGTTGCATTCAGTTTGACCCCTGACCCCAGCCTGAATGTATACACCTGTGTGTGAATGAGAGAGATTAACACTTTCTAGTGTGTGTGTGTGTGTGTGTGTGTGTGTGTGTGTGTGTGTGTGTGTGTGTGTGTGTGTGTGTGTGTGTGTGTGTGTGTGTGTGTGTGTGTGCTATTGTTTTTCATTGATGACTTTTAGGTTTTTATCTAATCTACCTTGGCCGTACAGCCCATAACTCTATTTTTCTCACTGTTGTTGACCAATCAGTGCTTTGCTGAGAGAACCAATCCAAGCAATGTGACATGCATTTTAAAACCACAATGATTATTCTTTAATACAAGCAATTAGTGGGAAGAAAAACAACTCTGTGTGGCTCAGTTGGTAGAGCATGGCGCTTGCAACGCCAGGGTTGTGGGTTCGATTCCCACGGGGGGCCAGTACAAAAAAAAAAGTATGAATGTATGTACTTGTAAGTCGCTCTGGATAAGAGCGTCTGCTAAATGACTTAAACGTAATGTAAATGTAACTCTAGACTATTACTCCTCCCCCTCCTCCTCATCTTCTTAGAGAGTATAGGCTTCATATAGTCCATTTCCAAAGGTATATAGTATGTTTTGATATTGCTGGGGGAGGTGGAGGCAGAGAGATTACAAAATGCCAATCTGATTTGATTGAAAACGCAAATCCCACACTCGCCTTGACGTCCAATCTCACCCCATCCCGGCACTGACACTGCCGCTGCACGCTGTCCCATAAACCCACTTCTTAATCCCAAAGCCTTTTTAGTTTATGGCCAGTGTGCCACGCATTTCATAGATAAATCCCCCAGTCAATCTTACCAACCCGCCCCCACCCTATCCTCTCTGCCTCTGTTTGTCTCAGCATCAGCCACAAACTGGCAGTCAGTAACCTGGGCGACACATGATCAGTCTCTTGTAATTTTGTTGGTACCTATTCAGGGCCCTATTGTAGGTCAAGGTCAGTCCTCCACATAACTGGTTGTGGTGTAGCCTACTGTACAGCACAGTATTATTTTCGACCACATAACTAGGGAGCAACGGCAGACATTATAAACGTCAGAATCGTTGTCAGACTTTTGGTCTCAGGGGAGTAAGAGGCTTTTGACCAAATTGATGATGCTCTCTGATAGGCTCAGTGCGCCTATGACCAGTGCGAGGCCGTGAGAAGTACCGCATGCCAAGCCCACTGATATCATATGGGAGATGCCAAACCAAAGCAGTATACGAGTGTAACGATGCGGTAAAGGAACAACCTTTATTCTACGACGGTAAAACGAATCGCATAAATCCTGGGTCACTAAGCTACTGACTAGGTGTATTTGCGGAACTATTGACAAGAAAGTCAAACGTATAGGGTTCAAATGATCTACTGGGAAACAGAAGTAGCTTGCTCGACAAAAAAGTTTTTTTTTCTCTCCCACCCCCTGGACCAAAAACTACGCGGAATTCTGGAGGATCCACTGAAGTCACAGTGTCAAAGCACGCGTTGCTAGTATTTCACATCCACAAAGTGATCACAATGATCACTTGGAAATGTGTCCCCTATATGTGACCTTAATTAAAAACAATTTACATAAAATATAGCCTAGCAGTGCGCGCTCTCGGTGAAGCGCAGCATCAGCACCAGTAACTGATGCGCGTCCCCGCCCCGGCAGAGGCTACCCGAGATCCCGGGAAGAGGAGTTGAAACGGCGCTAGTTAAAGTTGGGAAAAGGGGGGTGAAAGGATGCTACCGTGCCCTGTGGATAGGAGAACACAATCTACGATCTAATTAACATAGCATGTGCGGAAACGCGTGTCCTCTGTAAAGGATGATTTGCAAAATATTGAGCATAAGTCTTTTATTTTGGGGTGTTCAAGAATGCTCATCACGTAAGTCTTGTGAAACAGTAACGGTAATTTATGTCAGTGTCTTGTCCTTCGTTAGCCTATTGCTATCATATTAATTAAATAGCCTAAGCCTGTATATGCAGCATATTGATAACAATATTGACATAGAAAGGGATTCATTGTAAAAATGTGAATCAAGAAAGAAGTGGCAAAAACCTCTGGGCAATAGGTGCATCTAGTCTTTGAAGGGCAGAACATCTGATTTGAAATGACCAATAATCATCAAAACATTGTATAAGGGTTAACGATGGCTGTTATGTTTTACACAGTTGCATAATCTATATATTTTTGCTTTGAATTCTGAGGAAAGTCAAGTGGCATGTTTCCTGAGGGCGCGCGGCAGTTACAGTCTCGTACTGGGCTTTCTGCATTGCAGTGCTTTCTCGCGCCAGCGTGCAAGTTTCTGCATCGCAGGGTTCATTTCCCGCCCACCTCTCTAGCACTCTGTAATGGTCATGACAAATAACCACTGTGTCGTAGAGAATATCCCCAACTGTATGATAATGATGGCACTGAAATGTGGTTTATTATCTGTAAAAGCTACAGGGTGCTGTGGGATGATGGAATAATTTGAGCCGTGTCCTAACCTGCCGGCTGCGTGCGGGACCACCCCACTGCAGTACTTTCGCAGAGTGTGTGCTCATCACCTGTACGCGAGCAAAACGTTCCCTTCATCTAGGAACACGCATGACGCGGCAAAAATTCCTAACAGGAATTCCGTGATCAATGATGTACATCGTTTTTAATAGTCGCTTTTGATGTGGTTGTACAGCAGGGTATAACATGCAAAGGTCGTAGGGAGATGGATTTGAGATGCATGTGGAGAAACACTTGGTGGTGTGTTTTTCCATAAATCACTGTCGAAACAATTACCTCAGAAGATCTGAATTAAAGGCTGCAGCAGTGTGATTCACCAAGCAGTTTTTGAATAGATAGGGTGGGGTGGAGGGGGAGGGAGAGAGGGGGGACAGTGGGCTAGGACCACCTGACACCATGATATATGAATGTACCTTGTAAAGGTCTAAACTTATGAAAAACATTGTTACTTCACTTCATATCACTGCATATAGTACAGTAAACAGAGCAGGTCGTTTGTCTTTCTCTCTCTAGGCTATATTAGGGATTACTAGTGAATACTTAGTGCCCCAGTGCCCTCTTGGTGCTGTGGTGGTGTTAGCCTACTGTAAGAGGATCACACAGGCAGGCTATCCTGCGCTGCTGGACTATCAGATAGAGTGATTAAGGTGGGAATTAAATATCTGGGGCATTTGGGTGTAATATTGTGGTGAGTTGTACTGTATGTCCATGTATGGTACATTTGGTTGAATAAATACGTTGTGAACACTTGTTATGGTCATGTGATGCGACATGTATTTTTTGTTGTGGTCTCACATGGATTCCATTTTGGGTAACTAGGTGGTGTTATGGAATCCATGTGTGTGTTGGGGTAACCACACTGGTCAGTTTTTCTAGATGGGTTTATACCAGTAGAGTATTTGGCATTTTGTTCTGTGGTCTATTGTGTTACAACTGTATGCCTTCAGTATTGAGGGAAGTTGGTTGTAAATACTGGCTATTAGGGGTGTAGTATCGCACTACGGTGTTTGGAACCTGACTGGTTTACTGTGATGGTGTTGTGGTGATTTACCCCCTGCAGTTTGGCCTCCAGGCCTGTGTATCTGGGTGGTGGCAGGCATATGAGGCAGTGCCCACGACAGGCTGTGTCAGGCAGGCAACCAGGAATATACTCTACATCTGCTGTGGATGGGATGTGAGGTACACAGTGGAACTGAGCCAGATTAGAACGGAGACTCCATTCCTGGGACATTCTCATCTGGGGTGGGGCTAACACACAGCATTGCTGGAGCACTGTCTTGGTGTGCTGCCCATGCATTTCCAGTCCTCACAGAGAGTAGTTGTGTGTGTGTGTGTGTGTGTGTGTGTGTGTGTGTGTGTGTGTGTGTGTGTGTGTGTGTGTGTGTGTGTGTGTGTGTGTGTGTGTGTGTGTGTGTGTGTGAGTGTGTGTGTGTGTGTGTGTGTGTGTGTGTGTGTGTGTGTGTGTGTGAGTGAGTGAGGGGAATTGATATGGAGGATAGAGGTGCACCAGTGAGGAAACTTTGTTCCGTTCTATTCTTAGACAGATATACAATGCTGTGGGATGATGGTCCTGTATATGAGATGATTTGGGGCTTTGATGTCTTTCATATTTAGATTTTTTTTTAAACTTTTCCTCTTTCCTCCGTGTCGCCAGGCAGACTCTCCCCACTGTGAGGCCTGACTTTGGCTATGAATAATTCAGTCTGCACTCTAACACGCACCAACCTGCCTTTCACTCTGTGTGCCACGCAACCCCAATACAAAACATTCTGGCATTTTACATTAGAATTCTTGGCTCCTAACCATACATGAAAAAGCAGAGATATTCATCACACTGTACATCATTTATCATGGGCCACTGCATGATGTGTCCGGAGGAGGCTGTTTCAATATGCACAGCAATTGTGATGTGTCAGCCCAGACAGCCCCAGCCCCTTGCAGCCTCTCCACCCTACAGTAACACTAGACTGATGCGTCAGCATCTCCGATAAGCCACTTATAGCCAACTGAGCCAAGCCATTCCCTTAATGATAGATCGATTGAGAGAACCCCTGGTGGTGGTGGTGTAGAGAGAGAGAGAGAGAGAGAGAGAGAGAGAGAGAGAGAGAGAGAGAGAGAGAGAGAGAGAGAGAGAGAGAGAGAGAGAGAGAGAGAGAGAGAGAGAGAGAGAGAGAGAGAGAGAGAGAGACAGGGCGAGACAGAGAGAGAGAGAGAGAGAGAGAGAGAGAGAGAGAGAGAGAGAGAGAGAGAGAGAGAGAGAGAGACAGGGCGAGACAGAGAGAGAGAGAGAGAGAGAGAGAGAGAGACTATGTACAGACTCAGTGAGCATAGCCTTGCTATTGAGAAAGGCGGCTGTAGACAGACTTGGATCTCAAGAAAAGACAGGCTTTGTGAACACTGCCCACAAAATGAGGTGGAAACTGAGATGCACTTCCTAACCTGCCAAACCTATGACCATATTAGTGACACGTATTTCCCTCAGATTACACAGACCCTCAAAGAATTTGAAAAAACAAACCCAATTTTGATAAACTCCTACATCTATTGGGTGAAATACCACACTGTGCCATCATTGCAGAAAGATGTGTGACCTGTTGCCACAAGAAAAGGGCAACCAATGAAGAACAAACACCATTGTAAATACAACCCATTTTTACGTTTATTTATTTTCCCTTTTGTACTTGAACTATTTGCACATAATATGACATTTGAAATGTCTTTATTCTTTTGGAACTTTT